>NC_091432.1:124825364-124939643 GCF_964237555.1 Oryctolagus cuniculus
CTGCATCCCATAGGGCTGTTGGTTCGAGTCCTGGCTGCTCCACTTCCAGTCCAGCTCCTTGCTAATGGCCTGGGAAAGCAGTAGAAGATGGCCCAAGTGTTTGGGCCTCTGCACCCGTGTGGGAGACCCAGAAGAAACTCCTGGCTCCTGTCTTTGGCCTGATCCAGCCCTAGCCATTGTGGCCATTTGGAGAGTGCATTAGTATATGTAAGAATTCTATCTCTCATTTTCTGTCTGTAATTCTACCTTTCAAATAAATGAAATAAATCTTATAAAAAACTAAAATGGAAAATGTAAATTTCACAATTATTTTGTTAATAAATAGGATGTCTGAATAAATCTGTACCTATTAGGAAGTTAAATAACATTTTAAAAGTTTGTATGGAATTGCTATTTTTTAAGGCAGTTACAGAGAGAGAAAGAGATAGAGAGAGACCGTCCATTTGCTGGTTCACTCCTCACATGGCTGCCAGGATTGGGCTAGGCCAAAGCTGGCAGCCAGGAACTCCATCCAGGTCTCCCACGGTGGTGACAGGGACCCATGAACTTTGGCCATCTTCTGCTGCTTCCCAGGTGCATTAGCGGGGAGCTGGATTGCAAATAGAGCAGCCAGATCTTGAATCAGTGCCCATAAGGGATGCCCCCATTTCAGGTGGTGGCTTAACCTGCTAAGTCACACACTGGCCTCAATTAAATAACATTTTAAAAGTTAACTATGAAGAAAAAGTCAGCTGGCTTCTTAAGTCAGTTCTTCCAAACCTATTCAAAATAGAATATCAAAATAAAATAATCTTCAATGAATACTGAAAAGGATAAAAAGGTACATATTTTTCAAATCCTGAGCATGGTATAACCTTGGAATCAAAACTGGATAAGACGAAGAAAGAAAATGTATAGACTACTCCTCATCAATTTAAATGCACAAATGTCTCAAAGTATTAGTTGACTAAATCCAGTAATAAATACATTAACAGTCTATTGAGGTTATAAATAATATAATTTACAAATAAAGCACACAATTTAGTGAGTTTTGACATATAAAAACACATTTAGGTTTTGCATCACAATAAAGATAACTAACATCTCTGTCATCCTCACAAGTTTCCTTTTGTTTGTTTAGGATATGCCTGCCCCACTCTTTCAGGAAACCACTGGTTGCTTCTTGCTACCTTAGAGTCATTCACCCATTCTATAATTTTATATAAATGGAATCTCATGCACTACACTTTTTTGTGTCTGGCTTTTCTCAGCATAATTATTTTGAGGTTCATCCATATTATGGTGTGGATCAATAGTCTACTTCTTTTTAAAGTTGAGTAGTATTCCACTGTTTGGATATATGGTAACATGTTTATTCTTTCACTGGTTGATGGAAATTGTTATCTTTTTTTTGGCTATAACAAATAAAAGTGATGTGAGCATTTGTGTGCAGGTATTTGTATGGAGATATATTTTTTCATTTCTCTTGGGAAAATACCTAGTGAAATGAATGTTTTGTGTGGTGGGTATAAGTGGAACTTTTTAAGAGATCCCTGGGGGCCAGCATTATGGCATGGCTCATAAGCCACCATCTGCAACACTGGCATCCTCTATGAGTGCCAGTTTGAGTCCTGGCTACTCCATTTTGGATCCAACTCCTTGCTAATGCACCTGAGAAAGCACAGAAGGTGACCCAAGTACTTGAGTTCTTGCCACCCATATGGGAGACCTGGATGGAGTTCCAGGTTCCTGGCTTTGGCCTTGTCCAGCCCTGGTCATTGCAGCCATTTGGGGAGTGAACCAGTGATGGAAGGTCCCTCTCTACCTTTCCTTCTCTCTCTGTAACTGACTTTAATATAAATTAAAATTTTTTTTTCCAAAAAAGAGATTGTTGAAGTATTTATACCATTTTATATTCCCACCAGAAGTATGTGAAGATTCTAGTTCCTCCACAGCCTTGCTAACACTTGGTATGGTTCTCTCTCCATTGGTGGTAATATAATAGGTATGAAGTGATATCCAGTGGTGATATTCATATACATTTTCCTAATGAAGAATGATGTTGAACACTTACAGTGTGCTTGTTTGCTATGTATTATTGCTATATGACTTTTTAGATGGAGTATGTTAAAAATAGTTTGCCCAATTTTATTGGATATTTTAGTACAATTGGATTTTTAAATTGTTTTTTAAAAAGATTTATTTTATTTATGTGAAAGGCAGAGAGAAAGAGGGAAAGAGTTCTTTCCTCTACTTGTTTACTCCCTTAAATGGTTGCAAAGGCTGAGGCTGGGCCAGGCTGAAGCCAGGAGCCTGGAACTCCATCCTGCCTCCCACATGAATGGTAGGGGACCAAGCACTTGGTCCAGCTTCTGCTGCTTCCCCAGGTGCATTAGCAGTGATCTGGATCGGAAGCAGAGCAGCTAGGACTCAAACTGGTGCTCTACATGGAATGCTGGCATTACAGGTAGCAGCTTAACCCACGGTGCCACTATGCTTGCTCCATGTTCTTTTTATATTCTAGATACAAGTGCTTTACCAGTGCTTTCTCCAGTCCAGTGGTTACTTTACAGAATCTTTCAAAGAACAAAAGTTCTTAATTTTGAGGAAGTCCAATTTATCATGTCTCTTCACAGACCCGTTTGCCAATAGCTTTCCAGCCCTGTTACACCCAAGTTACTGACTGTCCAGCCAAATCTTTGGCTATAGTCCATGAGTTGGTGCCTATGCACAGATCTTCCCACCCTGCTTTCAAGCAAGCAAGATGAAACCCAGTGCTTTAAGTTCTACCCAACAGGAAGATTTTCTTTCACCACTGTTCTTCAGGGGCGTCCCAATAAGGAACTGTAGGGCTGCAGCTAGTTCTTTGTGGGCAATGCCTGTCCATTGTGCACAGCCGCCTGGAAACCAAGCCTGTGTTTTCTTTTCCTCCATCAACTGCTTGTAGGGGACTCCCCATGAGGCCATGGGTACAAGTTGGGAGAGAGATAGTTGTGCAGTGGGTTGAGGTGGCACAGGCATTTGGGCTTCTTCTTCATGTAATTGTACTTTTAGAGTCTGTTCAGACCTGATTGTGATGGTGACTGATGCTGTGTATGCTTAGCTATATGGATTTCAGAGTTAGAGAGCATCTCATTCGTGATGGGCAGTGGGAGTGGCAGGTGGACCATGGTTAAGCGTTCAGTCTGAACTTGATTCTGAGACCCAATCACAAACCTAAATCTAGTTGTCTGCACACGATGGTCAAGAATTACTCCAAAATCTTGTGTCTTCATTGTGATTCCCCTGAAAGTGCTAACTCAAGGTTCCAAGCCATCTCTGTGTCTGCCAGTGACTCTTCAGCTACTGTTGGGTCTAATGGATCATTTAGGTCAGGTGGCAGAGCAGCTTGCCTATCAACCAGGACCTTTGGCATAGCCTTCTCCTGTTCTAGGACCTGCTCACAATAGCAGGTGTTTGGGTGACTCAGTAAATGGGTTGGAACAAATGAGGAATACCCACAGACATTGTGCTTAGGATCCAGGGTTACCTTGACATCCGCCACACTGCTGGACCCCTAGAGCTTTTAAGAATTTAGAAGGTACCTTAAAGTCAGGTTCACTTTCCACCCTCTGACATGCAAATGTCTTATCACTTCAAGCTCACTTTCTAATCAACATAATGCCATCAGTGTAATGGACCCATGTAATGTCTTGTAGGAGAGAAAGGTGACCAAGATCTCTGAGGACTAAATGACATCATAGGGCTAGACAGTTGATATACTCCCCATATAAGACATTGTAGGTATTTTGCCAGCTGAAAGTAAATTATTTCTAGTGGTCTTTCATAACTGATATGAAGAAGAAAGCATTTGCCAGCTCAATAGCTGCATGCCAGCTGCCAGGGGATATGTCAATTTGTTCAAGCAATGAAATCACATCTGGAATAGCAGGTGTGATTGGAGTCACCACCTGGTTAAGTTTGCAATAATCCACTGCATTCGCCAAAGTTCATCTGCTTTCAACTTTCCAAAGAAAGGAATTGAATGGGAATATGATGGGCATCAACACCTCTCCAATCTCCAGGCCCTTGAAGTGTTACCAATCTCTGAAATCCCCCCAGGAACGTGATATTGCTTTTGGTATACATTTTCCTAGGTATAGATAGTTCTAGTGATTTCCACTTCACCTTTCCTATCATAATAGGCTTCATTCCACCTGGGAGGGAACCAGTGTGGAGACTGCCAGCTGCTGAGGATGTCTGTTCCAATTCTGCATTGCAGCACTGGGGAAATAACCACAGTATGGACCCATTTTGAGATGTACCGGAGCTAAAACTTCATTGACTACTCAATCTCCTCATGCCCCTATTCTGAGGTCCCCTGGAATTAACGACAGTTCAGAGCCAGTGTTCTACAGTTCCCTAAAAACTGGCTCGAATCTGGGAATTGACAAAGGGGCTATGGCCTTCTGTTTTGGTGACTCAAGTTATACTTTCATTTACTTAGAAATCTTCCACTGCCCATATGTCTCTTCTTTACGAACTATGATCTACTTCCAATGCCATAGGGCTCTGTGATTCAGACTATTCCAATAGCTGCCTCAACCCTGCTGTCCACTAGGGGCGCCACATCTGCCTCATCTTTGGTAATTAAGTCGCACCACCTGCCCCTTCTTTGGATCCAGAATCTACTTATGGACCTTGTATAAATAGATTTGTCCTAAGGCTACTTTATATCCATTCCATCATTTTTCTGCACCCCTAATATCCATTCCCATACACAGTCCCCAGATTTCTCGCTATACAAATGTGAAAGATCATGTAGTTTATTTGGAGAGTAGCACACTACCTTGTGGTTTATACTTTATGCCTCACCCTGTGGGGCCTGCTGGGGCTTAACCTAGCCCTAGTCTAGGAACAAAGAGGGGTAGGGAAGATGGTCAGGAGGGAATCAGTCTTGTCTTGGAAGGCATCTACCTCTGCAGGGGCCCTTACAGCTTCCTCAGGGAAAGCAGGGTGAGCTTTTTTATACAGAGCTGAGAGATACTTCCTGCAAACAAGACTCAGCAGAACTCAATGGTTCTCCCAGCTTCATCCAGCTCTGCCTGTGGCGCCCTATTCCAGTGTTCAGGATGCTGTTCCTTCCCGACATTAACATAAGACACTCTGGAAGGTCCAAAACTCAGTTTGCATTGCGACTCAACCTCTTGATAGATAAGATAGCTTGGCTTTCAGAAATCTGAGCTCTGGGCTTACAGGAGACAAAGTTTTCTTTCAGGCATGACATAGACATAGACATTTGCAGTTCATTTATGCTGAGCGTGAGTTGGGAATTTGAAACCTTGAGATCAAGATCTTTTTTTTTTTTCTAACTTTTATAGCACTTGCCCCAGTTAGGAGCAACTACCTAATTTCACTATACTGGCTAATTTAAAATTTAAAATTTTATAAGGATCAGATCCAAGTCATCCAGATTTAAGGTTTCCAGCAAAGATATTTTACATATCATTACCCGTGGACTATCAGTGCTTCCATTATTATGGGAGATAGAGTTATTGGGTCTTTAAATATAGTCAGATCAGAGAACCAATTCCAGAAACTGAATAAACAATTTGGAAAACTCACCTATTAGATTCTGTTCCTCTCGAACCACTTTCCGTACTGAGAATTGAGTCAGTCAGGATTCTGCAGAGAGACAGATATGTAAGTGAAGACACGTTGAGTGAAGCAGGTTCACTATGCACTCACTGGTTTCCTTCACCCCAGTGCATCTTGGGGTACAACTTCTACTACTTGCACAAGTCTGGGGAGAGAACATTCAGAAAAATAGTTGAGCAGAGCAACTGTGTATCTCAAAGATAAGCACAAAGGATGCTAGAAGCCTATGATTGATGGTGAGCTGGGCCCACGAGGAGCAGGAAAATTTCCAGGGCCTGTGTATGCAGTCCCACCTTCGCAGCACAGCTCAGGGGCCCTGGAAAGCGTTTCCTCTTGGGTTTTATACTTGTGGGGTTGGATACATGATTTGGCTGCACTAAAGCTTTGCAGGGCACCCTGTTCTACAAGGCACAAGAACAGAACCAGAGCTGTTCTGCTCAGTCTTTCCTTATCTTGGGATATTGCATGACCAACATATTCTGCAGGTATTCTTTAGAACTATAAGCCAGGAAGACAAGAGGAGAGTACCGGGCTGGTCAAAGATCATCAGAACTGTCGTGAATACTGTTAAACATAAAATGCTTGTATAAATATATGAGATTGGTACATATTTCACTTATAAATAATTAACTATGTACAAAGAGATTCTTTAAGAAGTTATCTCATGCAATTGTAGGGGCTGGCAAGTTTGCCATGTGTGGTGCAGGCTTCAGGCAGGGATTCATGCTGCAAGCCTGAGGCAGCACTTCTCCAGGGCCCTCTGAAGTCCTATTAGCCTAACCTCTTATGACTGTTAAGGCCATTCAGCTGTTTGGATGTGGTGCAACTACATTTCCAAGGATAAGCCTGTTTACTTAAAGTCAATTGATTATAGATGCTACCTGCCTCTACTAAATATCTTTAGAGTAACACGTGAATTAGTGTTTGATTAAATAATTGAATGCTATAACCTAGGCAAATTGATGCATAAAACTAACCATCACATCATCAAATGCATTACATCTACTGAGATAATCATACCATCTGTTAATGTGGAGAATTGCATTTATTGATGCAATGCTAACCGAACCTTGAAGTCTTTGGATCAGTCTTATGTGGTCAATACTCCTTTTTTATATTTATGGATAAAGTTTTGTTAAGAATTTCTTTTTGCATCAGTGTTGATGAGGGTCACACACACACACACACACACACACACGGGGGTCCTCAGAAAGTTAATAGAAAATACCTCTTGTATTTTGATGTATTTTCTTGTGCTGCTTTTCATGTGGATATCCATGCTGGCCTTATAGTAATGAGTTGAGAAGTCCCTCATCTTCATTTCTCAGTGTTCTTTCTGATGTTTTAATTGTCTTCAAGTTGGCTACTTGGATCCCTTTCCATTTGTCTTCAGCTTTCTTGATTAGTTTTAGAATGGTATGTGCTTTTCTACATATCTGCTGTTCATGCAGTCATGTTATGTTTATAGTGGTTTCCTATAGTTAGCTCATGCTTTTCTAACCCAGTGTTCATGTTTCTTGGGAATGTTGTTTAAAAGTTTTCAAAACTGGTGGAACTGGAAGTCATGTTAACTGAAATAAGCCAGACACAGAAAGGCAAATACCACATAAGTGAATTTAAACCAACTCAGTCTGAACATAGGTTGTAGATTACTAGAGGCTGTTCCATCAATTTTAGAATTTTCATTAAACTTACAAAACTTTTGACTATTATTTTTCAATTATTTTTTAGGTAGAATAGTATTTCATTATATATATATGCAATTTCTTTTTTTTTTTTTAAAGATTTATCTATTTATTTTGAAGTCAGAGTTACATGGAGAGAGAAGGAGAGGCAGAGAGAGAGAGAGAGAGAGAGAGGTCCTCCATCCACTGGTTCACTCCCCACTTGGCTGCAATGGCTGGAACTGTGCCGATCTGAAGCCAGGAGCCTCCTCCAGGTCCCCCATGCGGGCTCAGGGGCCCAGGGATTTGGGCCATCCTCCATTGCTTTCTCAGGCCATAGCAGAGAGCTGGATCGGAAGTGGAGCAGCTGGGACCCTAACTGGCTCCCATATAGGATGCCAGCTCTGCAGGTGGCGGCTTTACCCACTACACCACAGCATCAGCCCCTTATATACAATTTTTATACCCAGTCATCTGATTATGGATATTTTGGCTGATTTCATGTCTTGGCTGTTGGGAACAGCATTGTTGTAGACATGGTGGAGCAGGTATCTCTTGGGTACAATGATTCTATGACTTTTGCATATTGATGCACTAGTGGTATTGCTGAGTCATAGTTGTTTGAGGAGGAAGAGTAGAATAATCCCTCTTGCTCTATCTTTTTCAGTAGTGAATGTCTTACTTGTTTTCCAACCCAGTTCCTTTTCATAAATAATCCTATTTTTCTTTTTAGATATCAGCTACAGAGGGTTATGTTAGTCAGTCACAGGGCTGTGTTGGTCAGTCATGTCAGATAACTTTGGTGTATGTAAGGATCTTCTTTTGTTTTAATTTTCTGTATTTTCTTTTGACCCCTGCTTTTATTTTTTTTCCTCCACCAGAAGTAACCGTTCAGATGGATTAACTCACGTATTTTTGTTTATGCCTTAAGAGGTATGTGTTGTTAAATTTTTGTGTACTCTTTAAATTTATCTTGGTGGGTATTAAGACATAAATCACTCTTTAAAAACATTTGCTATACTTAGTATTATATCTTTTTAAGTGTTTTCAATTTTGATACAGTATTTGTCCATACTTATGGGTTGCAGTGATATTTCAACACTTATGTGTGGGGTACAGACTGACATCCATGTAGAATGTGTGATGCTCACATCCAGGTAGTGGGCATACCTATCACATCAGGCATTTGTCATTGCTTTACGTTGGGTGCATTCAGTATCTTCTCTGCTTGCTGTTTTGAAATAATCAACCATAACTACTCTACTGTATAATAGAACATTAGAAAGCATGCTTCCTCATCCAACTCTGTGTATCCATTAGCTATCCTCTGTCCTCCCTTCACTCATGCAGTTCCCAGGCTCTGGTAATCACTACTGTATTCCCTACGTCTGTGACATCAACTCTTTAGCTCACACATATAAAGAATGACATGAGGAATTTGCCGTTCTGTTCCTGACTTACTTCACTTCACATAAAGTCCTCTGCTTCCATCCATGCTACTGCAAATGACAGAAGCTCATTCCTTTTCGTGGCTGAATAGTATTCCATTATGAATACATCCAATTTTTAAAATCCTTCCATCATTTGATGGACATCTAGATTGACCCCATATCTTGGTTATTATGAAAATTGCCTCAGTAAACTTGTGAAAACAGATATTTATTTGATGTTTTACTTCCTTTGAATATACCTAATAGTGCAATTGCTGCATCATCTGAAAGTCTGTTTCTAACTCTTTGAGGAACCTCCATATTGTTTTCCACAATAGATATACTAACCTGCATTCCCGCAACAGTAAATGAGAGCTCCCCTTTCTCTGCATCCTCACCATATTTTGGATATTAATCCCTTGTTGGGTGAAGGGTTCACAACTATTTTATTTCATTCTGTGAGTTCACTCTTCACTCTGTTGACTGTTTTCTTCACTGTGCAGGCAACTTTTAGTTTGCTGTGTTTCAGTTGTGATTTTTGCTTTTGTTGCCTGTGGTTTTAGGGTCGTATCCATTTTTTTTTTTGGCCTAGAGCTATGTTATACAGAATGTCATCTATATTTTTATAAAAATTATTTAATTATTGGAGAGAGAGAGAGAGAGAAATAGAGAAACTCCTATCCTCTGGTTTCCTCCTGAAATGCCACAGATGCCACAGTGGCCCCAAGCTAGCCTGGGGGCTAAAGCCAGAATCCAGGAGCCAATCTAGGTCTTCCATGTGAGTGGCAGGCAGCAAATAACTTGAGCCACTGCTGCTGCCTCCTAGGGTCTGTATTAGCAGGAAGCTGGAGTCAGGAGCCAGAGATGAGTACTGAACCGAGGCACTCTGGTGTGGGATGCAGGCTTCCTAAGAGTTACATCAAGTATCCACCTCTCCTCTGTTTTCTGCCAGTAGTTTCATAGCTTTAGGTTTTATACATAAGTCTCCAATCCATTTCGAGGTGATTTTTTTTTATATGGTGAGAGATAGGGATCTTGCTTCTTTCCTCTGCATATGACTGATTTTTTTCAGCACCATTTATTGAAGAAACTTTTTGTTTTTCAATGTATGTTTTTGCTCCTTTTGTTGAAAATCAATTGACTGTAAATTTATGCATGTATTTCTGGGTTCTCTATTCTGGTCCATTGGTCTATATATCTATTGTCATGCTAGTACTATGCTGTTTTAGTTAATATAGCAAGTATTAATGATGTTTCCAGGTTTCTGTTTTTTGGCTAGTCTGGATCTATTGTGTTTTGAGTTTTAGGAGTTTTTTTTTTTTAATTTGTTCGAAGAATGTCATAGCATTTTTGCAGGGGTTTCATTGAATCTGTAGATTGCTTTTGGGTATTTTAACAATATTAATTCTTCCCACCTATGAATGTAGAGGGTATTTCCATTTTTTGTGTTCTCTTCAAATTTTTTATCAGTATTTTATAATTTTTATTGTAGAGATCATTCGTTTCTTGGTTAAATTTTTTCACAGGTTATTTATTATTTATTTTTGTAGCTATTGTACATGGAATTGCTTTCTTGATTTCCTTTTTCAGCAGTTTTATTATTGGTATATCAAAAACCTACCGATTTTTTCTAGTGTTGATTTTGCCTGATGTACCTTTTTGAGTTTTTTGGTGAGTTCTAAAATATTTTTGGTGTTCTTTAGGTTTTTTAATTTATAAAATCAAGTCATCTACAAACAGCAATAATTTGACTTCCTGTTATCTGTTTGAATGCCTTTGATTTCTTGTATTACTGCTTTGGTTAAGTCTTCCAATGCTAGATGAAATAAGAGCACTATGTCTTTAAGGTTCATTCATATTCCCATAAACATATTACATGTGTATCACATACACATCTATTCCGCTACTGTTTCTGCTGCATAGTAAGCCATGCTTACAAACTTACTCTACTAGATATGAACCCTTGACTTTCCTTCCATATCCTATCACCAAATGATGCTGTGATAAAACATGTCCTGCAAAATTTCCCTTACAGATCTGAGCAAGCAAACTGTTAACAGTTTCCCCCTGAGTGTCCATGTGTCTCCTTATTCCCACCCATAGAACAATCTCTGCTTTAATAACTTGCAGTACCTTTCATCTCTTGTGTCTGGTTCAAAGTCCATGTTACCCGGGTGATGCTCGTTCCTCTTTATCAGGTCTTATTGTAGTTTCTTGTGATTTACTCATAAAAGATAAAAGGCAGAGTACCTTTATCTCAATACTTCGCACTCAAATGAATTATTAAAGTACTGTGACTTAGAATTGTCTCTAGGAATTCATTCTCTTCTCTTTAGGATCAGAGTTGTAAATAGGCGCATTACTGCTCAAGGACAGACCACATTCTCCTTTTTTAAAAAAAATTTTTTTGTTTGTTTATTTGAGAGGTAGAGTTATAGACAGAGAGGAAGAGACGGAGGGAAAGGCCCTCCATCTGGGGCCAGTGCTGTGGCATAGTGGTTAAAGCCGCCGCCTGCAGTGCCAGCATCCCATATGGGTGCTGGTTCGAGTCTTGCTGCTCCACTTCCAACCCAGCTCTCTGCTATGTCCTGGGAAAGTAATAGAAGATGGCCCCAATCCTTGGCCCTTGAACCCACATGGGGGACCTGGAAGAGGCTCTCGGCTCCTGACTTTGGATCAGCACAGCTCCAGAATGAACCAACAGATAGAAGACCTCTCTCTCTCTCTCTCTCTGCCTCTTTTTCTTTCTCTGTGTAACTCTGACTTTCAAATAAATCTTAAAAAACAAACAAAAAAAAAGGTCCTCCATCTGTTGGTTCACTCCCCAAATGGCTGCAACAGCCACAGGTGAGCTGATCTGAAGCCCGGAGCCAGGAGCCAGGAGCTTCTTCCGGGTCTCCCACACAGATGCAGGGGTCCAAGGACTTGGGCCACCTCCTACTGCTTTCGTGGGATCGGAAGAAGAGCAGCTGAGACATGAACTAGGGCCCATTTGGGATGCCAGTGCTGCAGGCAGAGGCTTAGCCCATGATGCCACAGTGTCGGCCCCCAGACCACATTTTCTAAACTTCCCAGCAGTTAGATGTGGGCATGTGACAAAATTTAGGTCAATGTGATATATGTAAAAGCGACACATGAAAGGTCCATGTCTCTTCCTTAGAGACAGGGTGCTCATTGTGGACTTCCAGCTAGAGAAAGACTGACATCAACTTAGACCCCAAAACGAAGCTGTTGTCGTGTGTTATCCTGCCAGTGTAAGACCTCTGGGTGCCTCTCCCTTTTTTGGATATTAGTTCAGAGCAAAATAAATTTTCATTTGGGGCTCTTTTTTTTTTTTCCTGTAGTAGCTTAGCCCATATTTTACTATACAAGTAGGGAAAAGATAATTACATTGAAAACCACCACAAGTTACCATCAAAAGTTGTCTGATCTTGCTGCGTATGAATTGTGAAGAATCCTCACCATGGCAGTAGGGCAGTTTTCTGACTTAGCACACATGGCCACTCCTGATTCTCCCCCCGAGAAGTTCATGCATTCTGCACTGTTGCTCCCCTTTGCCCTCTGTTTTCTTCCCCTTTGCACACTTTTGCATAGATTTATCTAGAGCACATATTGGAGAATATGGTTTATGGAGTCTGTATACTCCTCGCAGTCCCCTTTCTGCTAGCCCTGATTTGGGGAGAGGCACATGACTTTAGGGTTTGAATAATCTCAGATGTCTAAAGTCTAGAGTTTTTTTTTTTTTCTTTTTCTTTTTGCTTAATATAATGCTTCATAAAGTAAATAGCTTTTGGTTTTTGCACTTCATCATGTAAAAGTAAACACATCCAAAGACCCCTTCAGGTTGTAGTATTTTACATCTGTTAAAGCTCTTTCAGTTACCACCTTTTGTGTTCAACTCATGGCATTCTCAGTCATTTTAATGGCAGCTCAGTTGGGGCTGCCTGCAAAAAATAGTCTGGGATGGAAAAGCACCATCCTTCTGGTCTTTGCCACTGATTCATCTCCCATTCTGCACCTGGTAAGAACAGTTGATTTGGGGGTGGGGGGGGGGGCTGCACTGTGGTGTAGCAGGTAAAGCCGCCGCCTGCACTGCCAGCATCCCATATGGGCTCCAGATGGAGTCCTGGCTGCTCCATTTCTGATCCAGCTCTCTGCTATGGACTGGGAAAGCAATGGAAGATGCCCCAGTCCTTGGGCCCCTGCACCCACGTGAGAGACCAGGAAGAAGCTCCTGGACCCTGGCTTCAGATTGGCATAGCTCCGGCCATTGAGGTCATCTGAGGAGTGAACCAGCCGATGGAAGACCTCTCTCTCTCTCTCTTGCTCGCTCACTCGCTCTGCCTTTCCTTCTCTCTGTGTGTAACTCTGACCTTCAAATAAAAAAATAAAATTAAAAAAAAGAACAGTTGATGGGAGTCTTGGGAGAGACTCTGAGTAGCTGTCTCTTTGGATACAGAATTAGTCAGCTTTTCCAAGACTCCTGGACTATCAATGTTAGTCTCAATCAATTAGACTTCACCCTGTCTTTAAGGTTCTAATGTGGAAATTTTGCTTATTATTTCTGCTCCAAACCCATCGTCTTCAACTTGGTCATTTGGCCAAACCTTAGCTGCAAGGTAGCAATGATTACAGGTAAAATTCATAGTGTTTTATTACCACAAATAAGAAGAAAAGAATATATACTGGACACTGTTAGAAGTCTCTGCCACATATATGAACTGAAAAGAGTAAATGAGTGTCTCATCTTTTTCAGATACAATGACTTATCTATAATTTACTGACAAATTATTACAAGTAATAAGTTTATTTAAGTGACTAGCTAAAGAAAAACGTGTAAATTATTCAGATTTGTTTATGTAATCAGCAAAATTTTAAAAATACAATTAATAAGCCGGTGCCGCGGCTCACTAGGCTAATCCTCCGCCTTGCGGCGCCGGCACACCGGGTTCTAGTCCTGGTTGGGGCGCCGGATTCTGTCCCGGTTGCCCCTCTTCCAGGCCAGCTCTCTGCTGTGGCCAGGGAGTGCAGTGGAGGATGGCCCAAGTGCTTGGGCCCTGCACCCCATGGGAGACCAGGAAAAGCACCTGGCTCCTGGCTCCTGCCATCGGATCAGCGCGGTGCGCTGGCCGCAGTGCGCCAGCCGCGGCAGCCATTGGAGGGTAAACCAACGGCAAAGGAAGACCTCTCTCTCTCTCTCTCTCTCACTGTCCACTCTGCCTGTCAAAAAATTAAAAAAAAATACAATTAATAATAGCCAAAATATGTGTGGTACAAATCTAACCAGACATGTGTAAGAACTTTGTGGAGAAGATTATAAAACTTGATTGAAAGACATTAATGTTCAATGTCCATTGAAAGAAAAGCTCAATAATATAAAGATATCAATTCTATCCAAATTGATTTATAATGAAATTCTGATAAAAGTCCCAACAGTGATTTGAGTGAAACATGACACATTGATTTTATAATTTATATTGAAATCAAAGGGACCAAGAGTAGCCCAAATATAGAGAAAAATAAGGCTGAAGGACTTGCCCTACCTGACATCAAGATTTATTACCAAGTTGTAGTGATTAAAATTAGGTGGTATGTTCTAGGATAGACAAATTGTCCAATGAAATAGACAGAGAGACCAGAAACAGACTGATGACTGCATATGACTGAGAGTCTTTCAGATAAACTGGAGGGAAGGAGGGACTATTCAGCAATACTTCTGGGACAATTGATTTTCCATATCCAAAAAATGACTTTAGATCCCTGCTGTACAAAGAGCACAAAAATCAATTCCAGGTGGATTAAGGACTTAAATGTGAAAGCAAAACTTTAAAACTGTTAGAAGAAAATGGGAGAGAATATATTTCAGATCTTAGAGTAGAAAAATGGCTCTTAAAAGACAAGTTCACTAACCAAGATAGAAGGATTAATAAATTTTAATTATAGTAAAACTTATAAATTCTCTTCATCATAAACCACCATAGAGAAAATGAAAGACAATTTCCACTAGCAGACATTATTTTTAACTTATGCAATTAAACTATACACGTCTACAAGCCTAAAAAACTATAAACTAATACAAATGACCCCAAGCAACCAAAATAAAAACTGGCAAAATAAATAAACAGACAGTCTATAAAACAGAATATATGAATGATGAGTAACCATTTAGGATTATTTTCAAACTCATTAGTAGATTCATAAAATATAAATTAAGACTGTGATAAGTATATCCACTAAACAGGCAAAAATCTAGAAATCTAACAAAACTCAGTGTTAGAGAATGTGAACCAGTAAAAGCTCTTACAAACTCTGATGG
Source organism: Oryctolagus cuniculus (assembly GCF_964237555.1). Taxonomy (NCBI): domain Eukaryota; kingdom Metazoa; phylum Chordata; class Mammalia; order Lagomorpha; family Leporidae; genus Oryctolagus; species Oryctolagus cuniculus. The sequence goes on from NC_091432.1 coordinate 124,840,391, forward strand.
ATATGTGGATCTTAAAGTACTTTGGAAAATAATTTGGTATTGTAAAATTCAGCATTTATATAATGTGATTTATTTTCCACTAATCCCATTCTCCGGTATATATCCTACAAAAGCTCTTCACTTGTACACTGAGGGACATACAGGATTGCTCATAGCAGTATTTTTCATCACATAGAAACAAGAAAAAAATGGAAATACCTTAAGTATTCACAGAACTATATGCAACAAGTAAGATAAATCTCAGGGACAAGACAAATATTTATATCAGTGCTTCTGTTAAAATAGATTCCCAGTTGGTAGATCCAAACTGGAGCTCCAGATTCTGCATTAAAATTTTTTTATTAATATAAAGAGAACAGATTTCATGTATTTCATAGTTACAATTATAAGAAGATAGCCATATTTCCTTCCCTGCCTGTCTCCCTTCCTCAGTTCCTCTCCTTCCATCTTTTCTCTTTTTTTCTTTTTTAAAAATTTTACAAAGCTTTTGGGAGATGCTACTACTGCTGGATCATGGACCACATTTTAAGTAGCAAAATCCTAAGATTGTATGTGGTAGACAGTTTCATTCTTCCTTTTAAAGATTTATTTATTTGAAAGAGTTGGAGAGAGAGAGAGAGAGAGAGGTCTTCCATCCACTGGTTCACTCCCCAATTGGCTACAATGGCCAGAGCTTTGCCAATCCGAAGCCAGGAGCCAGGAGCTTCTTCCAGGTCTGCTACGTGGGTGCAGGGCCCGAGCACTTGGGCCATCTTCTACTGCTTTCCCAGGTCATAGCAGAGAGCTGGATTGAAAGTGGAGTAGCCAGATTTGAAGCGGTGCCCATATGAGATGCTGGCAGTGCAGGCGGCTGCTTTACCTGCTACGCCACAGCGCCGGCCCCCAAATCTGTAATCTTGACCTATCTTTTGACACCACTTTATAACTGGTGAAAAGACAGGATTAAGTTTGCAAGAATTTTTCAATCCTCATTATGCACCAATATCACCTTGAGAGATTTTATAAACACCATATCTGTTTCCAGTTTCCAGACATTCTGATTTAATTGATTTAGGCTGAAACCTGGATATGGGCATTTATGAGAAGATTGCCATGTAGTGCTAATGTGCAACTAAGTTTGAAATCCATGGTAACAAGAATGCCTCTGACGTCCTCATTAATACCAATAGCCTGTGATTTGAATACACAAAATAGTGTCTTATTAGCTGGATTTCCTGGAAATAGTGTCTTGGGTTAGCTGAAATATCAGATTCTTCAGTAATTAAAGCAGAGGATCTAAAAGTGCAATCTTCATGACCACAGGGTCTGCATTCTGTGACTCCTTATTGTTTTCCTGGTGTCTGATACGCTCATCTGAGTTATCAATTAATGCATGTATGAAGTAACCAGGAATGGTGGCCATTCCTCTCTGGTTCACTGAGTATTAACTAGAAGTCTCCTGCAGGCCAATTTTCAGCTCTCTTCTGGCTCCCACAGCTACTGTTGTTTACACTGTTAAGCCAGCATACTTCCTAGTACCGTCACAGGTTTGCAGGTCTTGTCTCTCCCCCCGTCTTGTGGTTCCCACAAGGCTGGAGTCAGGTTGTTTTAATTGTAGACCTCTGGAGCTAAGCCTAGTCCATTGATAATCATCTAATGAGTCATAGATAAATAATTTTTGAAGACTTTTCTACAATGTGGTCTGACCCGTTGTTGCTTTAGTCCTGATTGTAATTTAATTTTTTGAGTTAGGATTTCAGGATCCTCAGTCTGCAGAGAGGTCCTTGCTCTTCAAGCTCTGAGACACGTGTAGGGCAAGAGATGAGTTTAAAGTCATTTTAGGCCCAAGATATGCCATAGATTTTTTTCCCCTTTTATATAGACTTTGTTTTTAAGAGCAATATAGGGGGCTGGTGCTGTGGCATAACAGGTAAAGCCGCCACCTGCAGTGCCGGCATCCCATATGGGTAAATATTCCCCCATCTGTCTTTTCCTGTATTTTCTGTACCATATGGGTACAAGTTCGAGTCCTGGCAGCTCCACTTTCGATCCAGCTCTCTGCTACAGCCTGGGAAATCAGTAGAAGATGGCCCAGATCCTTGGGCCCCTGTACCTGTGTGGGAGACCCAGAAGAGGCTCCTGGTGCCTGGCTTTGGATCGGCACAGCTCTGGCCATTGCAGCCACATGGGGAGTGAATAAACGGATGGAAGATCTCTCTCTCTGTCTCTGACTTTCCTCTCTCTGTGTAACTCTGCCTTTCCAATAAATGAATAAGTCTTAAATATTAGGTTCACGGCTATACTGAGCAGAAATTGCATAGTGTCTACTACGACCTCTGCCCCAACACATGCACAGTTACCCCCTGCTATCAACATCCTCCACCCAGAGTGGTGCAGCTAAAATCAGTGAATCTACATTGTGACTCAAAGTCCATGGTTTACATAAGGATTCACTTGGAGTTTTCTATAGATTTTGGCAAACATATAGTGATGTGTTTCCCACCATCATGGTATCCTACAGAGTACCTTCACTGCCCTAAAAATCTTCTTTTATCTGCTGAGTCAGCCTTTCTTCCTGCTATTCCTGGACAACCCCTGTCTCCATAGCTATGCTTTCCCAGAACGTCATGTCTTTGGAATCAGACTTGGTAAAATGCATTTAAGTTCCCTTCGTGTCTTTTCAAGGCCTGAGAGCTCATTTCTCTTTGCTGTTGAATAATACTCTTTTCCTGCATGTTCTACAGTTTATCCACCCACTTACTAAAGACCATTGTGGTTGCTTCCAAGTTTTGGCAATTATGATTAAAACTGCAATAAGCATCTGTATTCAGGTTTTGAACATGGACATAAGTTTCTAGCTCCTTTGGGTAAAAAGCAAGTGGGAATGATTGCTGAACAGTGTTACCAGTATGCTTAGTTGCGCTAGAAAGTCTCATCCTCTTCCAATGTGACTGTGCCATTTTGTACTCCCATCATCAATGAGAGATGACTCCCATTGTTCCAGTCATGTCTTTACCAGCATGTGCTGTTGTCAATGTTCTGGTTTTGGATCATTATAATAGGTGTATAATCAGCATTTTCCTGATCACATATGATGCTAAACATCTTTTTGTATGCTTATTTGCCACCTGCAGGTCCTCTTGGGTGAGGTATTTGTTTAGTTTATTCCCCCATTTGAAAATCAGATTGCTAGTATTCTCATTGTTGAGTGTCAAGAGTTTTTGGCATATTTAGGATCACAGAATTCTGAAAGAGTTGTCTCTTTCTGTCAGTCTGTAACTTCACTTCTTATTCTCTTGACATAGTTATTTTTACATCTCTGCTATAAATCTGAGATTTCATCATTTGTCTATGTCAAATTGGGGAAAAGGGAAAAATAATTGAGGATTTAGTTAAATATTGTCTTGGTTGATGGAGACATTATTATCTTTTGTTTGACAGTCAATGACATGCCCATCATTTTTCTTATCCCTCAAATTGGACGACAAGAAGATGTTATGCTTTCACAGTGCCAATATCTTTGTGCCTGGTCCCACACTACCCATTTTTCTCTGGCCGGACCACCAGTGGTCCAAAACTTGTGTCAGTAAGAGCTACAATGAGGGCTTCTCCTCTCTCCTACAATCCCCTTGACTTCCATGGCATCTGCTGACTACCACAAGTGAATCAACACATGTACAGGTACAGGGATGTAGAATTGACACACTAAAGAGGCAAGTTGCACTGTACTTGTCAGTCTCTCAACTAATCATTGATTCATTCATTCAGTGGATGGAAGACTTCCTTGGAGTGTCAATTGAGAGAGAGGGAGGAAAGGAGAGGGCTTGAGAGAGCCAGCAAGCCTTGTGAAAATGCCTGTCGTTTGCACTAGTGCTCCCTGGGGAACCTGTGGAGGTAAGTTCCTTATGTAGAAAGACAAGGATCTTAGCCATCTGGCAACACAAGGCTTTGGACTTTGGCTCTGACTTGTGTCTATACTCCGGCTAAGCCCAGGAAAACAGCTGAGGGGAATTTCCATCATGAGCTGCATGAACTTGAAGTGGGGAGCGTGGAGACTCAGGGCACGTCTTCTGGGTAACTTTGAGAAGCACAGGAAATGGCAAGGTCTCTGAGAGCGAAGTGAAGAGACCTTGGGAGGACAGATTCCGAATGTCAGGGAAAGAGACCAAACATAGCTCTCCTAGGGAGCCTGTTTGTTCCTCCTGCCTACTCCACTTGTCCGTAAGACTCACCTTGCCTTTTAACTCTTCATTATGAAGTCCAAGGTCCTGTGTATCTTGTTCCAGTTTATCTTTCTCTCTTTTTAAAAAAGACTTTGTTTACTTTAAAGGCAGAGAGGTAGATAAAGAGAGAAAGGAGAATCTTCCATCCACTTGTTCACTCCCCACATGGCCACACAGCCAGGTTTGGGCCGGGCTGAAGTCAGGAACCAGGGACTCCATTCAAATCTCCTACATGGGTAGCAGGGGCCCAGGCATGTGTGCCATCATCTGCTGCCTTCCCAGATGCATTAGCAGGAAGCTGCACCAGAAGTGGAGCAGCTGGGACTTGAAACTGAACTGCCATGTGATGCCAGCATCGCAACCTCCTCAACACGCTACACCGCAACACTGCCTCCACCCCACCACCCGGTGTATCCTTCAACCACACCATCTGTCCTTGTGTCCTCACCATCTTTCCAACATGCATGGTACCTTCCTTTTCTGGCCCCTGTCTTCTGCATTGGCCTTCAACCCTATTGGTGTCTTTCTTTTCCCCCTAATTTCACCTAAAGAGAATCAAAGAAAACAGGCACACGAGAAAAAGAAGGATGAATCTTATATTCCTGCGTAGTATTTGGAAAATCACTTTAAACATGCATAGCTGTACAGAAGCTGGGAGAGGTGTTGTGAATTCATTGCTGCCTGCCTTTAGGCAGAGACTCAGTGAAACCATTGCTAGGAACAGCCAGTTTTCAGAAAATGTGTTCGAGAAATTTTCAGTAATATGCGGTTTTGATAGAGGGCACTTATGTGTTGGTTAAGGACACAGACTCTGGTGATCCAATTCCAGCATCACGGTTTGCAGACTGTGTGCAAATGGTGTGACCGGCTAGCTTACCGTCCTGCACCTCGGTTTCCTCCTATGGGGATCCAGACAGCATTCACTCCCTAAGATAGAAGTGAGGGCTGAATAAGTTAATACATGTAAAATGCTTTATATTTACCAGCACAATAGAACCTAGAATATTAGTAAGATTATACATCATGTAAGTGTTTGTATTCTTCTTTTTAATAAACATATAATAATTTTACATATTTGCTGGGTACTGTGTGATATTTCAATATGAGTATACCATCTGCAATAAATAATGCAATTAGCATTTCTCTATCCTTAGCCTTTCCTTGTGTTCAGAGCATTTGAGCTCCTCTCTTCTAGTTCTTCTCAAGTATATAGCAGATTAATGTGAAGTATAGTCACCCTACTGTGTTACATAACACGGACTCTCATTCCTCCTGTTCTACTCCCTTCTGTTTTGAAGTCACCTTTTATGGCTTCCATGTATGGACAGAGAACATGTGGTGTTTGTCTTTATGCACCTGGCTTATTTCACTTCACCTAATGTCCTCCAAGTCTGTCCATTTTGCTGCAAATGACAGGATTTCATTTCATTGCTTTTTGTTATTTTGCATGAGAAGCTGACCATTGGCTTTCCATTGGACAATGCTGTTCAGGCTCATGACACTCCCTCTGCCTTGATAGGGTGGTGAGTGGAAAGGGAAGAGATGGAAGGGACCTTCGAAGAGAAAGTCAAATTAGTCCTAAATCTTGAAGTCTGGTGTTCAGTTTAAGGACTGATACCGAAGGCTTGTGCAGACATCATCATGTTTCTCGGAGTCTCCATCTCCTTCCATCATCCATGCAAAGCTATTTTTCTTGCTGCAAACTGCAGCTCAGGTCTGTCTTTTTGTAGCAGGAACTTGTCAGCATTGAAATGAAAAATTTTATCATTATTTCTAATTTTTCTCGATGTCTCAGTCATTGAAGGTTTCAAATTCAGGGCCATTTGGGTGTCATCAAAACATCAGGTTTAAAGAAGAGAGATGATGAATCGTGAATGTTTATGAGGAAGCAGTAGCAATTATAATGATGCTAATGAAGAGTGAAGTGAAGAGATTGGCCTTAGGGATGCTTCCCCTGAGCCTAGGATGGGGGAAGAAAGTGCCCCAGTGGACTTGGGCATTACCGTTGTACCAAGATGGATGGAGCTTCTTATTCTACAATCCCTCTAGATTCATTATTTTTTTAGAAATATGTCTTATGGAACCAGGTTTGCAAGTTTTACATTGAGTGAACAGCGATTTCTTATGTTAAGTTATTTCAGCTGAAGAATGGAGAACTGTTGAAATAAATGACTGGAGAATTCGAATTGCATTCATTCTTGACATTGGAACTGACAAATAGCTTCATTTCCCCACTGAAATGGAAGGACTATTACTCTGAGACACAGGAGGGTTTGAGGGAGAGGGGGCGTCTGCATTTTATTTTACTGTAACTCTCCTAGGTGCTATGAGAGAGCAAAATAAAATGCTCTTCCGAAATCCTACTTGGGTCCATCCCTTGCCTTATTTTCCATGTTTGAATGGAAATAAAGCCAATTAAAACACTGATTTATAACCATGATAACAACTGATTATCATGGCCAGAGCTTGGAGTTTGCAGGTAGGACAGAGCTGGTAGATGGTGACAGTGACATGAGAACTCAGCGTCCTGATGGGTGGAACTGGAACACCTGCCAGTCTGAACCCTGCCTGCTGGGTGCTGGACACCTCTGAAGTCCTCTGAAGAGGACTTCTCCCTGCTGGAGATTGGCTTCTTGAATCTGGATGAGGCTTCTGCCCAGATCCCTGGAAAGTGTCCCTCTGCAAACTGTAAATTTCTGGAAGACATTTTCTCATTATTGGATGCCTCTCACCCCCTGCCAGCAAGAATGGCTGCAAGTAGAGATGCATTGAGCATGGTGTCTCCAGCGAAGCCTTGAACACAGCAAGGCGTATGGAAACCACAAGCTTGTGGGCTGCTGGGCTCCACTGGAGTGTTGGAGAAACCTGATCCTTCTGACGGTATCCTAGAGGAAATGGGACACAGCTGCTTCTGCCCTTGAAGGCCTTGATCTCCCCATCTCCTCACCTGGTCTCCTCAAACTTGCCAGAGACCTGCACATCTAAGAGACTTTATGAATTGTAACTGACCTGGTTCCACACTGGCAAACAGCCACCCCACTAACTCGGTTGAGTTAATGCTGATTACTAATTTATAAATTCCTGATGAAAGGGCCTGCAAAGTCCTGGCATTGTCCATATAGAAATCACAGATTTCTTCTTCATGCCTTCTCAGCATCATTTTCCTTTTATAATCTGGCTCCCTGGCAGGAAACCCTCTGTGCAGTATGTGGTGATCTGCACAGCCATAAGTGTGATGATAGTGGGGATTTGGGCCACTTTCAAGTTGTGAGCTATAAGATCTAGGATCAAGGTTGGAGAAGGAGGGCCAGCCCCTGAGAGCTGAAATCCGAGCTGAGGCAGAATTTAGTCCTGATCAGAGGGCATAATACAGTCAAAGGCTTCCGGAACCCTCTCTTTCACATGAAGTCTTCTGTGGACTTGTAAGTGTGTCCAGTTTACCTAAGCAAAGCTGTTTCTCAGGCCAACATACCACAGTCCCTCAATGTAATCAGTGCTGGTTATTTAAAGACACTATAGAGTCTTACTGGGAGCTTAACCCTCCCCTGATCTCATTACACCCAAAAAAATGACCAATGGTTGTAGCTATGACCAGGCTGACCCTTTGCATACCCATGCTCATCCTGATGTTTCTTGGTAGAATTCCTTTATCTGTCTATGCCTCACTTGAAAGGTCATGCTTTTCCATACTATCACTTACTAGAAGAGAATCAGGAGTCTGATGGTTGAAGAAAGAACAGGTAAGGAAAAAGAGAACTGCCCAAGTCTGGGGACCAAATAGAGTTTTGCAAACATGCATTTGTTCTAGATAGCCCTGGGCTGTGAGCCAGAGCTGTCCAACATCAGGTATGGAAATTATGCAATCAGTATGTGTCTGAGTCAATTTTGATCTGTAAGTATTTGACACAGGTTACTTAAAAGGGACGAAGGTTTATCCTGGCTTATGGTTTTGGAGATTCCCCACCTAAGATTGGGATTGCCCCGTAGGTTCAGCTGTCTGGAGATGCTGAAAGTTGGTGATTGTGGGGCAGGTGTAGAGGAATGATCACATGACAAGCCAGGAAGCAGAGAGTGACTAGGCCCGACACAACTTTTATAACTAATCATCTCATGAAAACTACCTTCCAAGGGCATCCTCCCAAAGGCCTAAGGACCTCCCAGTTAGACCACTTCCAAAACAGCAAAATTGGATCAGTTCTCCACCCTCATAGTCTCCACCAACCCAAGACTTTGGGGTTTAAATGTCTGCATAAGATGAGAGCCAAATCCTATTCAAACTATGGCTTCCTTAAACATCATGTCTTTCTCAGTATAATTCCATTCTCCCACCATTCCCCAGTCTTGTCCAAGATTATTTCAAAAGTCCGAAGTCTCATCTGAGACTCAAGTCAAACACCCTTTGCTTGAGCCCCTGTAAAAATCAGTAAGTTACATACGGCCAAGATACAATGAGGGACAGGCATAAGTGTATGTTTCCATTCCAAAGGAAGGGGAAGATAGTAGGAAGGGCCAATTAGACCAAAGCAAGGCCAAAAACTAGCAGGGAAAGCATTAAATCCCATCCTGGGTATCCTGTGCTAGGGGCTGAGCTCCTAATGGCTTGGGTAACTCTGCTGCTATAGCTTTGCTGGTCACAACCCACGCCTTGGTTCCCACAGATTGGAGTGTCAGCTCTGCAATTCCACTAGGCCTTTCCTGGGGAGGGCCCTGCAGCAGCTCAGATCCCACATTTCTGTTTGGCATTGTCCTAGGGGGAGCTCTCAGGGACTTTAATCCCTGTGAAGGGTCTCCATTTGGACCCTCGGATTGTCTAGGATACCTCCTTTCTAAAATAAGATTGATTGATTCATTTGAAAGTCAGGATTACAGAGAAAGGGAGAGGGAAAGGGAGAATGGGAGGGCAAAGGGAGGAGGAGGGGGAGAGAAGAGAGAGAGGGAGAGATCTTCCATTGGCTGGGCCACTCTCCAGATGGTTGCAACATCCAGGGATGGGCCAGGCCAAAGCCAGGAGCCAGGAACTTCATCTGGATCTCCCATGTGGGTGGCTGGGGCCCAGATACTTGGACCATCTTCCGCTGCTTTTTCTAGGCCATTAGTAGGGAGCTGGATTGGGAGTAGAGCAGTCAGGACACAAACCAGCACCCATATGGGATGCCAGCTTTGCAGGGGGTGACTTTACATGCTATGCCACAATGCTGGCCCCCAAGATACCCTTTTTTAAAAACATTTTTTAAAGATTTATTTGAAAGGTAAAATGATAGAGGAAGAGGGAAAGATGTATACACACACACACACACACACACACATATATATATATATGGAGAGAGAGAGAGAGAGAGAGAGAGAGAGAGAGAAAGAGAATCTTCCTTCCACTGATTCACACCTCAAATGACCTTAACAGCTGGAGCTGATTCAGGAAGAAGCCAGGGATCTGGAACGTCATCCAGATCTCCCACATAGATGGCAGTCATCCAGATATTTGGACCACCATGTGCCACCTTCCAAGGTACATTAGTAGGGAGCTGGTTCAGAAGTGGAGCAGCTGGGATTTGGATGCAGGATGATGTTGCTGCAAGCAGAAGATTAACCTGCTGTGCCACAGTGCTAGCCCCTGTCCAAGAAAGCTTTTGGAACCTGGATGGAGGCCTCCATGCCTCTATAGCTCTGTTGGTCTTGTCCTACATGGCTGCACTCTGATGTTGGCCACAGATGGTTGCAGTCTTCCAAAGCTTCTGTGGCATACTTGTTGCAAATGTCCTCAGCAAGCATTTCATGTTGCTGGTACCTCTTCCTTTCTGGGGTCTCCAGTTTGGCTCTATTCCCATAGATCCATAAGATATGTCTCCATCAGGGAATCACGCAGGGCTGCAACCTAGCTGCAAAGCCAGCATTACATGGATGACCCCATGGCCTACCATGAGCATGAGTCGTACCTGGGCCTGCTTGAGCCATCCCTAGGGTACAGAAAACAGGGAAATGAGTTGTGGTGGAGTCTGTGGTAAGATCACTGGAAGTACCCTGGGGATTCACAAGGCAATTTTGCCCTCCCAGGCCTCTGGGCCTGAGATAGGAGAGATGACCTTGAAGATCTCTGGGGTGCCTTTGGGTTCCTTCTCGAACTGCCTTGTTGATTAGCACATGGCTTCCTTTTATCTGTTCTAATATTTAAAAAACAAAAAACAAAAAACAAAAAACAAAAAAACAGTGTTACCACCTTACTTTCCGTCCCAAACAAATGCTTCCTACCTTCCTTCCCTAGTCAGGTGGTAGATTTTCCAAATCTTTCTACTCTGCACTTTTTTTTTCTCCTGATTCTTACTGTAAAACTTGCTAACAGCAGCCAGTAACACCCATGGTGCAGCCTGAACACTCTGCCCACTTGAAATCTTTGACCAAACAAGTTAGTCTACCATCTTCAAGCCTAGCCTCCAACAAAGGCTCAGGACATGGACACAATAAAGACAGTGTTTGTTTGTTTGCAGGGGGATAACCAGAGTGGCCTTTAGTCCAACTCCCAGTAGAATCCACATGTCCATTTGAGACCTCGTCGGGATAGCTTTCACCATTCACATTTATCTCAGCATTCTGGCCTTCTGTGCCCTCACCAGATTCATCCATAATGCTCTAAACTGTCTTTATTCTGCCCCTCCAGACTCCTATGACCTTTTCCTACACTCAATTCCAGATGTTCCCCCACATATCCAGGGATAGCTAATAGTATTGACTCCTTTGCTTGGTGCCAATTTTCTGTATTAGTTGATTTTCATCACTGTAACTAAATAACACATTAACAGACGCTTATGAAGGAAGGAGGTTTATTTTGGCCTCTGGTTTTGGAGGTTCTCAGTCCAACATCAGATCGGTCCCATGGGTTAGATCATTTGGTGAGGCTGGAGGATGGTAGTTTTGGAGTCTGTGTGGAGCAAGGGTCACAAGGTGAACTAGGAAGCAGAGAGGGGCTACGCTAGGCTCAGGTTGGCTTTTATAACCAATGCTCCCATGAGAACTACATTCCAAAGGCATGAAATCCCTCCCCCCACCAAATACCTTACAAGACCCATGGCTGAAATACCATGACTTCATCAAATCTCTACCCTCCCAGCACCATTAATCCAGGCTTTGGTATTTAAACATCTGCATGAATTGGGGAACCAAATCATGTTCAGGCTACAGTGATATCTTTTTAATGTTTGTTCTGTAATGAAAGGAGGCTCATTCAGGTGAATGCAAGAGTCATATAAAATGCATCATACAGATACACAGGGACTGGCATTGAGAAGGCACGAGGGTGGGCAGGAGCTGTAGGGGCTGGCCATTCTCTCCAGCTTGGTCTCCGGGACTCCGTGATCTCTGTCAAAGCAGATGCTTTCCCCTTTGCCTCACACTACCATCAAGTGAAGCTCTTCATGTTCTCTAGTGCAAATTTTAGAGAAAGACAATCTGATGGGTTGATCTAACTGCTGTTACTGCAGTTGGCTAGATTCGTCAAGCAGACTACCTCATCATCATCTGAGATTAGGTGACGCATACAGTGGCGATGCACGCAACTTAGAGACCTCTGGGAGAGCCTGCACCCACTGAGCAGCAGCGACAGGTGTAGTGTGTCAAACACTGAGCCACTAGTTGAAGTATGCATCTACAGAACACTCTGATGTTTAGAGGTTTTGAAGCACTTTTCATTTCCCAGGTGGGAATTATCTCTGCACTTTCCCTGATGTCGCCACATGCAGCCATGTTCTTCATTATAGCAGTTCACGTCATGGCTTTACATGGACCTGGTAGCTTTGCTAACCACAGAGCAAGCCTGCGACCCACGGCACAAGACTAATGGGGCCGGCGCCGTGGCTTACTAGGCTAATCCTCCACCTGCGGCGCTGGCACTCTGGGTTCTAGTCCCTGTTGGGGCACCGGTTCTGTCCCAGTTCCTCCTCTTCTAGTCCAGCTCTCTGCTGTGGCCCAGGAATGCAGTGGAGGATGGCCCAAGTGCTTGGCTTCGGATCAGCACAGCGTGCTGGCCATACCAGCCATTTGAGGGGTGAACCAACAGAATGAAGACCTTTCTCTCTCTCTCTCTCTCTCTCTCTCTCTCATACTGTTTAACTCTGCCTGTCAATTAAAAAAAAAGACTAATGGGACTGCAGAAAGAATCTCTGTTTTCAAAGTATTCTGGATGGGAGATTTTAGTCCCCATTTAAAAATACTGTAAAAAAGCCAGTTTGTCTCTAACAGCACAGAGATCCATAAATCAAATCTGTAAATCAAAGTAATAAATTTATAATGGGTTCAAATTTAATGTTGGTTCTAGACACAGAAGACAGTACCACTGAAATTCTTTTGTATTTGGTGATAGTAAGTTATCTGAAATTGGCGTAAGTTCTCCAACAGAAAAAATTCTATTGAATTTTAAAATGCCAAGACATTTTTCTAAACATTCAGGGTTTTAAGGCCTGAGTCTTTGGGTCAGAGTCATTATAGAAAAAAAGAAAGCCAAGGCCGCTTATGCCACAATGCTAGGGTACCCAGGTATGGGGGGAAAAGCTTGCGCTATCATGTTCTGCCCAATAATTAGCAGTGGATTAATTTTGAGGCTTCATAAATTAAGATTCTAAGGTTCTCTTCTGTGCCAGGGATTTATATTTGTGTTGCTTTACTCTCCTTAGCTAGAAAAAGAGCTAGCGAATGATTTACCAGAGCCACGAATTCCCACTGTCTGCTTGCTACGCATATCCCGGAGTTCTTGCGGCAAGACAGGTTTCCCGTTGGAGGTGTAAATAATTTCGTTCATTTTATTGGGACTTTGGGAGAAAAGAGAAGCATTCAAGGGCAATACCCACTTGTGTCCTGTCCTCTTGACCTCCCGCTTCCCATCCAAAGGGCCACCCTCATTCTGTTCAAGAACTCCATCTCTGCCTTGTATAACCTGGGTCTCAGAGTATTTAGTGAAGGATTTTCAACAAAAGCCTTTTAAAATTATGCTTTTGTTGGGAGAATTGCAGGCTCTCTAGAAGAAAGGCTGCAGAGAGAAAACTGATGAAAATGCTGAAAACTTGGCCTTACGCATTTATCCACAGAGGAGCTTTTAACTGAGCCATGCCGATTTAGCTGAACTGCAGAAACTGTTCAACTCCAGTCTGCAGGGAAAACCACAGGTAGATTCAGCAATGATTGATAAATCAAATGGATAATTATTTCTATTTTTTTAAAAATTTTGTTTTAATTGCATTTCCCTGTAAGTACATAGGATGGAAGTCTTATGCAGAGTTCAGACAAGGCATTTGATATTTAGCAAACTAGTAAGAAATCCAGCAGGTATAGCATGGAATGAGAAAATACAATGACCCCCAGGAGGGCGCTCGTGCTTAGGGAAAGGGAGCCTGGCCTAGCAGCTTTACTTGCACCATAAAAGAGACTGACTCTGAAATGAGAACAATGCTGAGTACAATGTAGTGACTGCCATTCAGGTTTGTACTTGCTCAGGGCACCTCCCTGCCACCCTTAATTCCTGTTAGCCTACAAAAGTAAAACCACAAAGACCCATCTCCAAAAGCTCATCAAGATATAAAAGGCAGGGGTGGCACTGTGGCACAGTGGGCTAAGCCATCACCTGCAATGCCGGAGTTCCGTATCAGAGTGACAGGTTGAGTCCCTGTGGCTCCACTTCTGATTCAGCTCCCTGCTGTTGTACCTGGAAAAGAGGCCAAGGTCTTGGGGCCCTGCCACCTACATGGGAAACCTGGATGGATTTCCGGTTCCTGGCTTTGAAGCAGTAGCAGGAGGACTGTGACATGACCTTCTACTCCAAAACAGAAATGGAAGTTCTGTTGCCCTCTTTGATGCATTATTATTATTGTTTAAAACAACTTTAATGATGTCTGATTGGCTGCACACTTAAATGTAAGACTATACCCATGAAACTGTCAGCACAGTAAAGATAATGAACAAGGCCAGCAACCCACACTTCCCTGTACCGCATTGTAATCTCTCCCTCCTGACTCTCTCTGACCTCCCCATCCTCAGGCAGGCACTAATCTGCTCTCTGTAATTAGAGATGGCTTTGCATTTTCTATAAATTTCTAGAACTAGAATCATACACTATTCATTCTTTTTCCTGTTTTCCACTTAGTACATTGTGTTGAGATTTCATCAGTGCTGCTGGATGTACCAAAAGTATATTCCTTTTTCTTTTCTTTTTTTAAAAGATGTACTTATTTATTTGAAAGTCAGAGTTACACAGAGAAAGAAGGAGAGGCAGAGAGGGAAAGAGAGGTCTTCCATCCACTGGTTAACTCCTCAATTGGCTGCAATGGCCAGAGCTGTGCCAATCCGAAGCCAGGAGCTAGGAGCTTCTTTTGAGTCTCCCATGCGGGTGCAGGGGCCCAAGAACTTGGGCTTGGGCCATCCTTTACTGCTTTCCCAGGCAGAGAGCTGGATCGGAAATCGAGCAGCCAGGTCTCAAACCTGCGCCCCTATGGGTTGCTCACACTCCAGGCGGTGGCTTTACCTGCTAAGCCATAGCGCCGGCCCCTATTCCTTTTTCTTATTGAGTAATATTCCATTGCATCTCTCCACCACCACTTGTTTATCCATTCACCTGCTGATGAGTGTGTAGATGTTCACTATAACAAATAAGCTGTTACCTTTACATCTGGAGCAGAGTTTGCATCCATTCAAGTTTTTGTATGATGCATGCTTTCATATTTTTTGGATATACAACTCAGAGTGGAACTTCAGAGTTATGAAATAGACGCGACTTTTCCAGAAACTCGCAGACTCTTCCAAGTGATCACAGCCTTGTGCATTCTCACCAGGAGTGCATGAGAGTTCCATCTGCTTCACATCCTCACCAACATTTGGCATGGTCAGTCACTTTAATTAGAGACATTCTAATAAATATGTAGTAATGTGACTTGATTTGCAATTCCACAGTGAGTGTTTCTATAAGTATCTTCCCTATGCCTATTCGTCACTCAAATAGCACTTTTGGTGAAGTTCCTGCTCAAATCTTTTGCCCATTTTTTAAATTAACCTGCTTATAATTATTCATTTTTACTTCATTTATCACTTGAGTTTTATGAGTTATTTTTATTTTCTGCATACACATTTTTATGAAAAATGTAATTTGCAAATATTTTCTTCTAGTCTATAGCTTTTATTTGTCTTTTTATTCACTTAAGATTATTTTTGCAAAGTAAAAGTTTTTAATTTTTAAAAAAAGATTTATTTATTTCTCTGAAAGTCAGAGTTAGAGAGAGAGAGATATCCTTCATCTACTGGTTAACTCCCCAGATGGCTGCCATGGCCAGGGTTAGGCCAGGCCAAAGCCAGGACCCAGGAGCTTCTTCCAGTTCTCCCACTTAGGTGCAAGGGCCCAAACACTTCAGATGTCCTCCACTTCTTTTACCAGGCCATTAGCAGAGAGCTGGATTGAAAGTGGAGAGGCTGTGTTTTGAACTGGCACTCATATGAGATGTTGGCACTGCAGGCAGTGGGCTTACCTACCACACCACTATGCTGTCCCCAAAAGGTCTCAATTTTGATGAAGCTGATTTTATCTTTCTTTTTGTTCTTTGATCATGTATTTATTATTGTATCTAAGAAATCTTTGCCCATAAAGATTTTCTCCTACAACGATTATTGGTTTAGTTTTAAATTTACGTATCTTATCTTTTTAGTTAATTTTTCTATTTGGTACACCTTGTGATTATTAAAGTTTATTTTTAGTTTTCTCCTTATGTGAAAATCCAGTCGTTTTAGTGAATCTTTTGAAGAGACAATCATTTACCTATTAACTTGCCTTTATATCTTTGTTGGAAATCAATGGACAATGTATACATAAGGTTGTTTCTGGACACTCCATTCTGTTCCACTGATCGGTGTGCATTTATTAATGTCAGCAACGCAGTATCTTCACTGCTGTGCCCTTAAAATAACTTCTGAAGGCAGGCAGTATGAGCTTTCCAACTTTGTTCTTCCTTTTCAAAGTTGCTTTGGCAGTTGCAGGACCTTGTATTTCCACATGAATTTTGTAAGCAGCTCTCTATATTTCCTCCCTCTGTGCTATTCCTGGTAGATTTTTCACCAGTTTGCCAGACATCAAATGCCTTGTCTGAACTCAATGTTAAGTTTTCCACCCTGCATATATTTAAAGGGACATGCAATTAAAGCAAAACTTTCAAAAAACAGAAATAATTACCCACTTAATTTATCAATCATTGCTCAGTCTACCTGTGGTTTTCCCTGCAGACTGGAGTTGAATAATTTCCTCACTTCAGCTAGCTCTGTAGCTGAGTGACGAGCCCTTCTGTGGATAAATGCGCAAGTCTGAGTTTTCAACATTTTCATCAGTTTTCTCTCTGCAGTCTTTCTTCTATAGAACCCTTGCTAGTAAGAAAGTTCCTTTATGGTCTAACATGTTGTAAATTTTACCAGAAATGAACGCTGTGTTTTCTCATATGTTTCTTCTCTATTAGTATGACATAGTCTCTTACTGTAGGAAATTAAATAGACTTTTGAAGAAGTCCCAAATGGCCATCATTTATTATCCTACATTGACTGAAACACTGCTAAGAGTTAATTTACTAAAACTTTGTTAAGAATTCATGAGAGATATTGATCTGTAGACTTACCTTCTTGTAATGTGCATGCCTGGGTTAGTATCCAAGTAATGCTGCACTCAGGAAGAGATGGAGAGTGTCTTCTTCAATTTTCTGAAAGGCTTTTTATAACTCACATTGTTTCTTTTTAAATGTTTGGCAGAATTATCCACTTTCAGCCACCTGATCTTTTTTTAAGTTTTTTTTTTATTTAGTAAATATAAATTTCCAAAGTACAGTTTATGGATTACATTGGCTTTCCACCCCCCCCCCCAAATTTCCCTCCCACTCACACCCCTCCCATCTCCCGCTCCCTCTCCCATTGCATTCACATCAAGATTCATTTTCAATTATCTTTATATACAGAAGATCGATTCAGTATATATTAAGTAAAGATTTCATCAGTTTGCACCCACACAGAAACAAAAAGTGTAAAAATACTGTTTCAGTACTAGTTATAGCATTACTTCACATTGGACAACACATTAAGGACAGATCCCACATGAGAAGTAAGTACACAGTGACTCCTGTTGTTGACTTAACAATTTGACACTCTTGTTTATGGCGTCAGTAATCTCCCTAGGCTCTAGTCATGAGTTGCCAAGGCTATGGAAGCCTTTTGGGTTTGCCGACTTCGATCTTATTCTGGCAGTGTCATAGTCAAAGTGGAAGTTCTCTCCTCCCTTCAGAGAAAGGTACCTCCTTCTTTGATGGCCCCGTTCTTTCCACTGGGAACTCACTTGCAGAGATCTTTCATTTAGGTCTTCTTTTTTTTTTTTTTTTCCTTTCCCAGAGTGTCTTGTCAGCCACCTGATCTTGCAGTGAGAAGATTTGTGGAAAGATTTGAAATTATATGTTCAATTCCCTAATAGACATGGGGCTGTTATGGTTACCTGTTTTTTGTTTTATATTTTCCCACCTTGTGTTTTTTTTTTTTCCACCTTGACAGTTTGTGCCTTTCAAGGAATTTTTCTTTGTCATCAAAGTAGCTGAATTTATTTACATAAAGTTGTTCACAAAATCACCTTTTTGTTCTTTTATTAGTAGTAGAATCTGTCCAAACTTTTCAATTAATAAGTTCTTGGTGGCCGGCGCTGCAGCTCACTTGGCTAATCCTCCGCCTGCAGCACCAGCACCCCAGGTTCTAGTCCCGGTTGGGGTGCCGGTTCTGTCCCAGTAGCTTCTCTTCCAGTCCAGCTCTCTGCTGTGGCCCGGGAAGGCAGTGCTTGGGCCCTGCACCCGCATGGGAGACCAGGAGGAAGCACCTGGCTCCTGGCTTTGGATTGGCGCAGTGCCGGCCGCATCGCGCTGGCTGTGGCGGCCATTTGGAGGATGAACCAACCGAAGGAAGACCTTTCTGTCTTTCTCTCTCTCACTGTCTAACTCTGTCAAAAAAAAAAAAAGTTCTTGGTTTCATTGACTTTTTTTCTATTGTTATTTTGTGTTTGATTCTAATTCTGATATTTGTCATTTTCTTTCATTTGGGGTTTTAGCTCTTCTTTTTTTTTTTAAGATTTATTTATTTATTTGAGTGGCAGAGTTATAGAAAATGAGAGGGAGAGGCCGACAGAAAGGTTTTCTGTCTGCTGGTTCTCTCTCCAGATGGTCACAATGACCAGGGCCGAGCAGGAGCCAGGAGCCAGGAGCCTTGAGCCTCCTCTGGACCTTCCACGCAGGTACAGGAGCCCAAGCACTTGGGCCATCTTCCACACCTTTCCCAGGCCATAGCAGAGAGCTGGATCAGAAGAGGAGCAGCTGGGACTCAAACCAGGGCCATGTGGGATGCTGTTTCCGTAGGCAGAGGATTAACCTAGTACAGCACAGTGCCAGCCCCTTCTCATCTTTTCCTCCAGGTAGAGGCTGAAATGATTGAGTTGAGACCTTCCTTGTTTTCTGAAATGGATATTTAATGCTATATGCTTCCTTCTTTCTGTTCACTACATCCCACATTTTTTTTTTTTTTTTTGGACAGGCAGAGTTAGACAGTGAGAAAGAGAGAGAGAGAAAGGTCTTCCTTCTGTTAGTTCACCCCCCAAATGGCTGGCTGGCACAGCGCCAATCCGAAGCCAGGAGCCTTTTGCTTCCCCCTGGGCTCCCATGTGGGTGGAGGGCCCAAGCACTTGAGCCATCCTCCACTGCCTTCCCGGGCCACAGCAGAGAGCTGGACTGGAAGAGGAGCTACTGGGACAGAATCCGGTGCCCCAACCAGGACTAGAACCCAGGGTGCTGGCACCGCAGGCAGAGGATTAGCCCAGTGAGCTGCGGCGCCAGCCAACCCCACACATTTTGATATATTATGATATCTGTCATCTATATGCCTGTTATATCATCCGTATGTGTTGTAGTATTATATATATTCATATACTTACATTATGTAACATTATGTAGGTATATATATGCAGTTCAAAATTATTTTTAGGCCGGTGGTGCGGCTCACTTGGCTAATACTCCGCCTGCGGCGCTGGCACCCCAGGTTCTAGTACCGGTTGGGGCACTGGATTCTGTCCGGTTGCTCCTCTTCCAGTCCAGTTCTCTGCTGTGGCACGGGAAGGCAGTGGA
This sequence comes from Oryctolagus cuniculus, assembly GCF_964237555.1. Classification (NCBI taxonomy): domain Eukaryota; kingdom Metazoa; phylum Chordata; class Mammalia; order Lagomorpha; family Leporidae; genus Oryctolagus; species Oryctolagus cuniculus. The sequence continues at coordinate 124,859,745 of NC_091432.1, forward strand.
GGGTGGCCTGAGTGCTTGAGCCCTGCACCTGCATGGGAGACCAGGAGGAAGCAACTGGCTCCTGGCTTCAGATTGGCACAGCGCACCAGCCGTAGTGGCCATTTCTGGGGTGAACCAACAGAAGGAAGATCTCTCTCTCTCTCTCTCTCTCTAACTCTGCCTGTCAAAAAAATTAGAAAATTTTTAGCTATTATAGCTCATATTGTTTTCAAATATTTATCTGTCCCCTCCCATCTCTCTTCTCCTTGGCATTTCCAATTATCAGAGCACTTGAAGCTCACTGATGTTCGTTTTCCCTGTTATCTCTCTCTCTGGTTTCCATTTGAGATAGTTTTATTGCAATGTATTCAAGTTCACTATTCTTTGTGCAAGTCTAATTTGTCATTAATTTCATCCTGTGACTTTTGCACGTCAGATATTGTGATTAAATTAAATTATGGTCTTGTAAAAATGTCCTTGTCGCTACTTAACATGTTAAATTTATCATTTGGTTTCTTAAATGTGTAGGATACAGTAAAAACAATTACTTTAATGCCATTGCCTACTTATGGTATTATTCCAAGTCAGTTTTAATTGATTCATTTTTCTCTTTGCGTGAGTTGTGTTTTTCTGCCCCCTTTTATGCCTGGTAACTTTTGACTAGATGTCAGACACTGTGAATTTCATATTGTTGGGTGTTTGGTACTTTGGTATTTCTATCACTATTCCTGCATTTTGTTATGGAACACAGTTAAGTTATTTGGAAGCAATTTGATCTCCTCAGGTTGCTTATAATATCTTTTTTTTTTTTTTGACAGGCAGAGTGGACAGTGGACAGTGAGAGACAGAGAGAAAGGTCTTCCTTTTGCTGTTGGTTCACCCTCCAATGGCCGCCGTGGCCGGCGCGCTGTGGCCGGCGCACCGCACTGAGCCACTGGCAGGAGCCAGGTACTTATCCTGGTCTCCCATGGGGTGCAGGGCCCAAGCACTTGGGCCATCCTCCACTGCACTCCCTGGCCACAGCAGAGAGCTGGCCTGGAAGAGGGGCAACCGGGACAGAATCCGGCGCCCCGACCAGGACTAGAACCTGGTGTGCCGGCGCCGCAAGGCGGAGGATTAGCCTAGTGAGCCGCAGCACCGACCACTTATAATATCTTTTAAGTGGAATAAGAAACATTTATCTGTGGCTGACTTTGTCACCAGTTAGGGAAAACTCTTCTTAGTACTCCATTCAACACATTGTGAATTATGAGGAGGGAAGTAAGCATTATTACAAGTCTTATGGGAGCCATTTGTTGTACGTATTTATTTATTTTTTTATCTTACATAGCTTCTTCACATGTATGTATTGAGCATACTCAACAAAATACTTCAGGGGAATCTTCTGCAGATCTCTGGAGTGTTTTTGTGAAACTCTTTCCCCATTGGTACTGAATTGTAAGTGCCCTGGCTGTTCTGGAATCCTAACTGCATCTGCTTAATTCAGAGCGGGAAGTGGGCTTCTCTGGGGTCTCTCCTTCTTGCCCTAGCACCTGAAACTCTCTTCAGGCAGAAGGCTGAGGTTATGATGGGATTAGCTTTATTTCTCACTTCTCAGCAGCCACTGACCCTTGATGCGTTACGTACAATGTCTTCAGAATCATTATTTCACACACTTGCCTTATTTTTGGGATATTTTAGGTGGAAGATAGTATCTAGTCCCCACTACTTCCCCTTGTCCCCGTGTTCATTTTGGGTGAGACACTGATGAAAGTGCAGGGCTGGAGACTACTTTGAAATGCCTCACCCCTCAGGATCACCAAGGATGTTGTTCCCTCTTCAGGGAACTCCATTCCACATATTATCCACCAAGTAACTCCTATTGATCCTATAAGACTCAGTCTACACGTGGCTTTGCTCAGGAGCTCGTCCTAGGAACATCTGTTCATTTTAACTTTCCCTTTGAGATTACTCCATGGTATTCTGTACTTAACTTTGCCACATACATTCACAGTAATAATTTATTTTCTTTGTCTTTCATTTCACTGTTCTACAAGGACGGATCCATCACTGTCTTATTCCCCACAGGATCCCATTAGGTGTTTAATAAATGCTTGTTGAATGAACAAACAGGAAAAGATGATGGCAGTTGTGTATGGCAGGGCAATGGTGCCTCGTTTGTTGAATGCCCAGAATAAATATCAATTGCTGCTGATGTGAACCACATAGCTGACTAAATCTACTGAGTAGACTTATATAAGCTTATCTGAGCTGTGTTTTCAAAATTCCAGAAATTCTTCAGGGTTAGGGACAGACCAAACTCTATAGAGGAACAAGGTTTTTCATGGATGGATTGATGGGGCAGGGGGACATCAGTAAAAATCTATGACTTTGTCTGTATAGGATGGTGGTACTTGGGGATGGTCAGGGTTTTTTTTTTTAATGTCTTTTTAAGAATAACATTTTTCAAAATTTATTTAAAATGTAGAGTGAGAAGAGAAAGAGAAAGAGAGAGAGAGAGAGATGGTCTGTCAGCTGGTTCACTCCCCAAATGGCCACAGCAGCTGGGGCTGGGCCAGGCCATGGTTATAAGACAGGAACTCCATCTAGGTCTCCCACGTAGGTGACAGGCACTCAAGTACTTAAGGCCCTGCTTCCCAGCCACATTAGCAGGGAGCTAGGTGGGAAGCAGAGTAAGTGGGACTTGAATTGGCATTCTGATATGGGGTGCAAGCATCCTAAATGGTAGCTTAACCTGCTGTGTTACAACACCCACCCCTACAAGTATTTTATCATAATACATAAAGTTTATATAGGAAAACATGTATTTTTATTTGCTTGGGAAATAAACTATACCCAGGTACTTGTCATGTTCTCCAGCCTATTCCTGATTCTAGAGCCATCTTTTTCACATAGTAGGCATTCAAGAAACATTGGTTAAACTCATGAATAAATATCATTGTGCTACTCTATTCTAATTCTGGTTAAGTAGTAAGCTAAATTGCTACTTTTCCCCCTTTTTTGTTTATTTTTTTGAAACACAATTAAGTGGAAATCAAACTACATTCCTTTTTCATTTTATCATGTCCATAGGGAGTCTGACTACAGAGATTAAAATGGTTTAACTAAGGCTCCAACGTCCACCTGGTGGCAGCTTAACTTAATCGCAGTCAAATTACCCTGAAGGAAATTAACAGCTTTCCAATTGCTGTGCTGGACAATGGAAACATGTACAAGTCCCGGGGAACCCACGGGACGCCGCGCCTGACTCTGGAGGCCAGGGCAGCAGCGCATTAAGCAGTAGGGAGACATCATTAAGGTGATGATTAAGCTGTCGTGTTGGGCAGGATATGCCTTGCTGAGAGAAGGCGAGTTCTGCAGAAGCATCACTGCTTTGTTATTTATTGCATTATTTTGTGGTGGCTTTCCTTCCTGAGTTAAAAATAGTCAGGGAAGTGTTCTAGCCTCAATGTGGAGGCTGGCGGGATAAAGACCAGAGTGTGCAGAGTTGGGTGTGATAGAAGCAGTGGATGAAAAAAAAGAATTTGTGTTCTCCCAGGAGGCAGGGACAGCTAGGGTCAGGTGCAGTGTAGATTATTCCATAGCAAAAACAAAAGCTGAGAGCTGACTCTGGGAGACACAGCAGGGCAGGGAAACGGCTGGACAGTGGTTTGGGGGAAGCATATGGAATGCTAGTGATGGTAGAGAGAACATTTTCCAGAGCACTAGGACATAGATCAATAGGATGGCATCTTCCCTCTGATCTGCTTCAAATGAAAAGCTAGGCACATGCCAGTATTTTGCTACCCACCTGCCCCCTCACTCCAGGGCTATTTTGGCTCATGATAACAGTGAGTTCCAGATGGGAAAGCTAGCCTCTACCTAGGTGTGGAATTTGATGTGTCTATTAGAGTGAAGCAAAAAAATCAAATGCCACTGCTGTTCTTCAGCCATTGTTGGTGTCAGGCTTCAATGCACAAAACAGAAGCCACTGTGCATCTCTTTGGAGGAAGGGTCTTAATATGGAAAAGGAGATGCTTTAAAATTCTTGGAATTACTGCAGGAACAGTCAGAGTTGGATTCATCAAGCTCAGGGTCACATAATAGAGCTGCCATCCAGGGATCAGGAAGCCACTGCCCTTGCCACACCTGTGAGTCTGGAGACTGGAGACTGGAATGCCACACCTGGCTGCCACTACTGCTTCTGCTTTGTATTTCCAGGTCTTTGCCTGCCTGCGTAAACACAACAGAAAAGTGACCTCTCTCATCTTCTGCGTCGTTCCATGTATTTGACTGGCAGAACCTAAAGTGCATGCCGAATCAGAGAGGCTGGGAAATGTGCAGTTTTCATTTTTATTTAACTTTTTTTAGTGTTTCATTTTTAAAAAAATTTTTTTTATAATTTTTTTTGACAGAGTGGACAGTGAGAGAGAGAGACAGAGAGAAAGGTCTTCCTTTGCCGTTGGTTCACCCCGCAATGGCCGCCGCGGCCGGCGCACCGCGCTGATCTGAAGCCAGGAGCCAGGTACTTATCCTGGTCTTCCATGGGGTGCAGGGCCCAAGTACTTGGGCCATCCTCCATTGCACTCCCTGGCCACAGCAGAGAGCTGGCCTGGAAGACAGGCAACCGGGACAGAATCCGGCGCCCCAACTGGGACTAGAACCTGGTGTGTCGGTGCCGCAAGGCGGAGGATTAGCCTAGTGAGCCGCGGCACCGGCCTGGATTTATACACATTATAATAGCTCTTCTTGCAATTGCTATTTAGCTGGTATCATTCCATAGTTAATGCATTTCTATTTGTTCCAGTGACTTACAAAATGGCACAGGGGGTGGGCATTTGGCTTAATTTTTAAGACACTCATTAAGATACCTGTGTCCCATACCAGAGTACCTGGGTTCAATACCCACCTCTGGCTTCTGACTTCAGCTTTCGCATAATACATACCCGTGGAGGCAGTGATGATTGTCCAACTAGTTGGGTATCTGTCACCCATATCAGAGACCTAGATTGAGTTCCTGGGTCCCAGGCTAAAGTCCTGACCCAGGGCCATTAAAGGCATCTGAGGAGTGAACCAGTGCATAAGAGTGCTCTCTCTCTCTCTCTCTCTCTGCTTCTCTCTTTGTGTCTCTCAAATGAAAAGTAACAAAAACTGGCAACTCTCTCTTCACACACACAGTACTTCATTTCTTTTGAACATTGAAATTGAAACTAGCTGACAACTTCATTTTGAGGAAAACATTTTTTAAAATCCATAGATACATAGAGGGATATCCGAAAAGGTTATAGAAAATGTGTATTATGAGCTGGCGCCACGGCTCACTAGGCTAATCCTCCCTCTGCGGTGCCGGCACCCCGGGTTCTAGTCCTGGTTGGGGCGCCGGATTCTGTCCTGGTTGCTCCTCTTCCAGTCCAGCTCTCTTCTGTGGCCCGGGAGTGCAGTGGAGGATGGCCCAGGTCCTGGGGCCCTGCACCCGCATGGGAGACCAGGAAGAAGCACCTGGCTCCTGGCTTCGGACTGGCACAGCGTGCCGGCCATAGCGGCCACTTGGGGGGTGAAACATCAGAAAAACAAAGACCTTCTCCTCTGTATCTCTCTCACTGTCTAACTCTGCCTGTTAAAAAAAAAAAAAAAAGAAAAAGAAAATATGTATTATGAAAATACTATGCATGGATTTCAAATTTTTTGCACCAAAATAAACTTATTTTAATTAAAACTTATCTTAATTACACTTTCCTTGAATTTTTTGAAGTCTCCTCATATATATAATATCTACCTTTGTACTGATCTAATTTGAATCAAATGTGTGGAGTACTCCCACACCTGGAGTGACGCAGTTTGGAAGGCCCAGGGCTGGGTGGTGAGGACTGGGGACTGCACTCCCTCCAGGAGGAGACTACTTGGCTAGAAGCCTGCTTCTGGGGGGTAGCCTGCAAAGAATCCAGTGATGCCTCCACTAACTTCTGCAGCAAATGCACTGCTTTCTTTTGTGTGTGGAAGGCAATGGCAGACGCGTGGTCTTTGTACACTCTGCAGTGGTCCCTGCTAAGGCAGGTTGTGGCTGAAGTGGCCATGGAATGGGTGGGTTCACTTGGCGGTGGAAATGGGGAAAGCGGAGCTTCTTGCTGTTTGTGCCCATCTCTGCCTGCTGTGCTGAGGATAGAAATGGAACCCTTGCCCAGACTTCATGAGATTTCAGCGAAATGACTGCCTTTCTTTTGCAAAGCCAGGCTTTCATCTTTCCCTGCACTTGAATTATTTGACAAGAATTTGACAAATGACCTTGCCCTTCTTCTTGAATCAGTCTTGGCTTCCGTAACACCACCACCTCCCTGTGTCCCTCTCACCCCCTGGCTCTTAGCACTCTTTGCTGATTCCTTTGATTTTTTTCCCTCATCATCTTTAAATATCCAAATTCATTTAAATTTCACAATAATCCTCTTCTTCTTTCACTGTACATACTCTTTCCCAGGTGATTTTGTTCATTTCCATGAGTGAATACACACACACACACACACACATAGATAGATAACATGTAAGTTTATATTTATATATATATGACAAATCCCCAAATTTATCTTATTCTGAGCATCCAAGGAAACTGATACTATATAAGGAATGTGATCTCATAAATATAGATATAAGCAAAAGTCTGAGTTACATAAGGACTAATAAGATAGATGCACAGTGTGGTACTTATTTCAGAGGAATAATTAATGAAGTACAGTGAACCAGAATTTATAATGAGCAGAACTAGTATGTTTTAAAAGATAAAAAGATAGATATTGGAAAGATGGATTAGAAATAAACAGTTATTAAAAAGAGTAGAATGATGTAGATAAAAATGGTATAGTAAGAACAACAAAATTTTATTCCTTTATAAAAGCATTGAAAATTGGAAAAATGATCAGAATTGAATTTTTCTGAACCATGGAAATTCACCAGAGGCTTGCAATGTCTAGGAATCAAGAAAGATGGCTGAATCTCAGAGAAGACAGGCACGTGTGATTTTTTAAATATACCCAAGTCCTGTCCTCTGTTCCCTTGCTCAATAGTAGCCTTGAAAGATAAGTTTGTAGTTCCAGTACCAGATGGAGAAGAGCCAGGATTCTTCCGAACACTTGTTCACAAAGAAGGGTCATTTTTTGAGCCATCAAGCTACTCCTTGGAAGATCCAACGGTGTCTGTCTGCTAAAAGCCTTTCCCAGGTGGTTTCACATCATGGCTACCTGAGGTGATGTGCAGCAAACAGTAAGCTAGTACTAAAGCTCAAAGATGAAAGCTGAGGCATGATGCACACAGATGCTTTGAAATGCTCTTGTGTGTTCAGGCAATCTTAAAGCTCGCTTACATGCATCGGACTGTGCTCATGCAGAGGAAAGACCTGTGAGGTCCCTTAGCCCTCTCCTCTGAGTAAGCAGGAAGCGAAGGCTCAGGCAGAGCTGTAAACTGCCTTGTGAGTGTTGAAGTTATGCCCACAGCTTGCACACAGAGCACCTTAGTATGTTTATTGTTTCCTCTTCACCCTGTTGGGTTATGTTGATGGCTGAACACACAACACCAGCCACTGAAGAGATGAGACCGAAGGCAACTTCTTACACACATATACTCGGAGCCCAAGAGGGGAGAACACCACGTACCACGCAGGACCTCATATGGGCTGAGACTGGGAGCAGAGTGAATCAGCAGGGATGGTGATAGCAGGATTGGTAGAAACCAGAGTGACCCTAGTTCCTGTGGGAGGGTGTGACCAGGTTTTTGAATCATCCTTTGGTCTAGCAGGCATCCAGATCCTTCTACTCAGTGATAAGCAGGCATTTTTCTTGGTTCATGATGAGGAAGGTTGTGTGGCAGGGGGACTTATACATGGGATCACAACAAGGAGAGGAACTGGAAGTTAGGCCATTTGAGGCTCTCCATTCTTCCCAGGTGTGAAGGCACAAACAATATTGGGCCTAGTTTTAGGCCTTATGACAAAGCCTGAAAGATTTACCAACTCTACGCATTTAAGGAAATCTTGTTCTGACCATTAACTCGCCACTAAGTAACCAAGTGTAGACTGCAGTAGATATGCATACCAACGATAGACATTGAGAGATGAGTTAATAAATAACTAAATAGATAATAATAACTACAACAAGCAGCACAACACATAAAACTCAGGGAGGCGAGAATCTGAATTCCAGCATTCCCACATCAGATTGTTTGAAATGTTCATTTCTCAACAAAAAAATTTTTTTTGACAGAGTTATAGACAGAGAGAGAGACAGAAAGGTCTTCCTTCTGTTGGTTCACTCCCCAAATGACCACTACGGCCGGCGCTGCACTGATCCAAAGCCAGGAACCAGGTGCTTCCCCCTGGTCTCCCATGTGGGTGCAGGGGCCCAAGCACTGGGCCATCCTCCACTGTCTTCCCAAACCACAACAGAGACTGGAAGAGGAGCAACCGGGACTAGAACCCGGTGCCCATATGGGATGCCAGCGCGGCAGGCAGAGGATTAACCAAGTGAGCCACGGCGCTAGCCCCAACAAAAAATTTTTAAGACAGGCAGCTAATAAGAAAGTGTGACACATACACAAACTCAGATTTCAAATAGTCAGTAGCTAAAGGCAGTGAAGATGGAGTGGTCTGAGGAATGGGAAGGAGGCATTGGAGAGAGAGGCAGGTGTGTTCAAAGGTCCTTTTTTTGTTTTTGGATAAAAGGTATAGTTGTTGGTATACTTTCAGAGATTTTAAGAAAATGAACATAAACATGATTTTGATAACAGAAGAAATCACTTGAAGAAAAATACTGAATCTATTATTGTAATCAGTTAAAGAAATTTTAATACTTTTAATTTATCTCATGGAAGATAGAAAAGGACAAGAAAAATAATATATGGAACATACAGATGCCATAAATAAGTCTTGATATGATTGTAATTACAGTGAATATAAGAAGATTGTACTCAATAGTCAAAAACATAGGTGTGGACTTTTGGCTTAGTGGTTAAGATGCTTCTTGGGAAACCCACATCTAGTATCAGAGTGCCAGGGTTTGAGTTTGGGTCCCACTCCTCATTACAGCTTCTTGAAAATGCATAGCCCGGAGGCAGCAGGTGATAACTCAAATAGTTGGGTCCCTTCCACCGTGTGGAAAATCTGTGTTCCTGGCTCTGGCCTTTGACCTGGTGCAGTCCTAGCTATTTCAGACATTAGGGGGGTGATTGAGTAGATCAGAGCACACTGTGTTCATTTGTGTCTCTCTGTCTTTTAGCCTTTTATACATATAAAGATTCTTAGAGGGTGATGCTGTGGTGTAGTAGGTAATCATATGGATATTGGTTTGAGTCCCGACTGTTCCACTTCAGATCCAGCTCCCTTGCTAATGGCATGGGAAAGCAGTGGAAGATGGCCCAAATGCTTGGGCCCCTGAACCTATGTGGGAGACCAGGAAGAAGCTCCTGGCTTCTGGCTTCAAATTAGCCCAGATCCAACAATTGCCAGCCATTTGGGGAGTGAACCAGATTATGGAAAACCTCTCTCTCTCTCTCTTTCTCCCTCTCTCTTGGTGTGTATAACTTGGCTTCTCAAATAATTAAAAAAAATTCTTAGACTACTATATAACAAAATAATATCTAGTAATATACACAAAATATAATTCAAATAAATAATATAGACTGATTGAAAACAGATGAAAAAATATAAACACACAAAATCTATCAAATAGAAGTGAAGTTATGAATTATATGTGGGGGCCAAAATATAACTTACTGAATATAAAAAAACATAAGGAACAAAGAGACAAAGTGATTTACTAATCACCAACATCTATACAAACAGTAATATAATTTCAAAATATTTAAAGTGGCTACTAAGATACCTGAAGGGAATTAAATCAGCAAATTTAGTTTTCTCTACTTATTTCAACAACTGGCAGAACACCCCTATTGTTAATCACATTTCTAGAGGTCTTATCCAATGCAACAGAACCCACAAAAATGGGTAAAAAGATTGGATAAGAAGAGAAAAAAATGATCATTTTGGTGGGGTATTTGATTATGTATAGAGAAAGCGGAAGAGAATCAACAAAAATTTAGAAGTTACAAGATCAAATGACACACATCAATGATAATAACCAGCTGGGAAATATAATAGAAAAAGAGATAGCATCCACAAAATCATCAGAACTAATATTGGATAACAGATTAAGAGGCTAGCATTGTGATGTAGTGGGTTAAGCTGCCATCTGCAACACCAACGTCCCCTAAGAGTACTGGTTCAAGTCCTGGCTGTTCCACTTCCCATCCAGCTCCCAGCTAATATGCCTGGGAAAGCAGCGGAAGATGGCTCAAGTACTTGAGCCCCTGCCACCCATTTGAGAGAACCAGATGAAGCTCCTGGCTGCTGGCTTCAGCTTGGTCCAGCCCTGGTCTTTGTGGCATTTGTGCAGGGAACCAGTGGTTAGACTCTCTCTCTCTTTCCTCACTTTGTAACTCAAAATCAACTCAAAATTTATTTATTATTTCAAATAAATAAATCTTTAAAAAAAATCTCCTTCAAGGTGAAGGTGTTGGGAGGTAACTGCTGTGGCAGAGAGAAGGTTGAAGAATCTCCTCTAAGGTGGAGGCTAAATTTTGCCCCTAAGAAACTGACCACAGGGCACAGTGGACTAAGCTGCCACCTGCAATGCCCACATCCTGTATGAGCGCTGGTTTGAGTCCTGGCTGCTCTACTTCTGATGCAGATCCCTGATAAAGCACCTGAGAAAGCAGTGGAAAATGACCCAAGTACTTGAGCTCCTGCCACCCATATGAGAGACCTGGATGGAGTTCCTGGCTCCTGGCTTCAGCCTGCCCCAGCCTCTACTATTGTAGCCATTTGGGGAGTGAACTAGCTGTTGGAAGATCTCTCATTCTCCCTCTCTCACTTTCTCTCTCTCTCTCTCTCTCTCTCTCTCTCTCTCTCTCTCTCTCTTCTCTAAATAAATAAATAAATAAATCTGAATTAAAAAAAGGAAAATAAACCATACATAGCTTGAAAAGCAGACCTAAAACAGGAGCTTCTGCCCAACTAGCATTGTGGCATAGCTGGTTAAGCTGCCACCTGTAATGCTGGTATCGCATATTGGAATGATGGTTCTGATTCAGCCACTTCCAATCAGGCTCCACATCAATGCACCTGGGAAGGCAGCAGTGGCTGGCTTGAATACCTGGGACCCTGCCTCCCACGTTGGACCCAGATGGAGTTCTGCTTGGGCCAGCCCTTGTCATTGCAGCCACTTGAGGAAATGAACCAGTAGATGGAAGATCTCTCTCTCTCTCTCTGTCTCTCCCTCTCCTTCTTTCACTCTGCCTTCCAATTAAATAAAGTAAACTTTTCTTGTTAAAGAATCTCTTCTATCTGCTTGCTTCTGTCTTCTCTGAATAGGACAGATGAGAGTGACACTTTCTGAAGGCTGAGCTTTGGTGGGGAAGTGAAGATAGGATAACCAGTGATAAACAGAAGGAAGAAGAAAAAGAGAGAGAGGGCATGAGTGCATGTCCTGGCGTGAAACTGTGTGGTGACTGCAGAAATAATAGTTGCACCTGACAGAATATTTTCCTGCATGAGGTGGAGATTTTAATAAGTGGGTGAGATTATAGAGGTCATTGAACCAGATTAAAATTTAAATACAAACACAATGGAAGGATGATAAGTGGCAGATTGAGTGTTCAAGCCCCCCCCCAATACAGTCAATTTTGAGGATAACATGTACTCATGTTATATCCAAGTGAAATGAGAACTTTGAGTTTACCAAGCAATTATTTATCAAGTGACAGCAGAAGTAGAGCAGGATGTAGTTTTGATAGAAATCTGTGCCCTCTTGGGGTTTACTTTCTAGTAGCCATCAAAGCAGTCAGCTGTGTTCCCTACTGAGAAGTGCCCATGCTGGACATGTGTCCCCGTCTCCATGGAAGCAATACCCAGCAGAACCTTCTGCAACAATGGACAGCTGGTTGCCCCGTGTGGCTGGTGTCACTGAGGAACCACATTTTTAGTTTTATTTAAGTAACTACTTACATCTCATGGCTACTATATTGGACAGAGAAACTCAAGTTTTAAGTGAAACTGAACAATCAACTTTTCTTCAAAACTCCCTCACTCAGTCTTAGGACTCGGAACACATCTGTACCATGTTTCCAGAGACTCTTTTTTTTTTTTTTTTTTTTTTTTTTTTTTTTTTTTTTTTTGACAGGCAGAGTGGACAGTGAGAGAGAGACAGAGAGAAAGGTCTTCCTTTGCCATTGGTTCACCCCCCAATGGCCGCCACGGCTGGCGCACTGTGCTGATCCGAAGGCAGGAGCCAGGTACTTCTCCTGGTCTTCCATGGGGTGCAGAGCCCAAGCACCTGGGCCATCCTCCACTGCACTCTTGGGCCACAGCAGAGAGCTGGCCTGGAAGAGGGGCAACCAGGACAGAATCTGGCGCCCTGCCTGGGACTAGAACCCGGTGTGCTGGTGCTACAGCCAGAGGATTAGCCTATTGAGCTGTGGCACTAGCCGTTTCCATAGACTCTTGAAAAATAAAGTGCTACCTCTGTTGTCAGAATAAAGAGTTTGATGAATAGCAATTAAAGCTATCTTCTTGTTATTTTTGACTTTGATATTGTTACTGATTACATTCAACCATTTTATATTTTTAAAATGTTTATTTTCATTTTCATCTATTTGAATGGTGGAGTGAGACACACATACATACACACACACACACACACAGACTTCTCAAACACTAGTTCACTCCCCAAATGCCCACAACAGCAAGGGTTGGGCCAGGCCAGAGCCAGGAGCCTAGAACTGTATCTGGGTCCCCCACATGGGTGGAAAGGGGCCAAGCATTTGAGCCATCATCTGCTGCCTCCCAGGATGCATTCGCTGGCAGCTGGATCAGAATCAGAACAGCTTCAGCTTTAAAGACCGTCCCAAGTAACAGCTTAACCCACTGTGGCACAACACCCATCATCAATAATTTAATTTGGAAGCACATGGAATAATTTGAACATCTTTTCCTTATGTGTTTCTGTGAATGTCTCAGCTTCCAGAATTCAATAATTTTATTTTAAATAGGATGCTATCTTTCCTGTGATTGCTGCTTATTTAGAAGTAAGAATTTATGGAAATGCTTCATTTACCATTTTACACTTAATATGTGAAGCAATAAGGTTCACTTTACCACAGATCACCACATGGCTTTGGCACTTTGTGGGATTTCTAGCCTTGATGGTTCACAAGTCACAAAAATAGTAATAGTTACTTGAATACAAAATCACAACAGCTATCCAGATGTAATGACCAGATTTGATTCTCTTCCAAGTGTGGGAATTCAGGTAGAATGAGCAGCAGGTGTCTGATGGAGCTGTTCAGTGGCTTGAGCTGGCCTGCATCTGTGTGAATCTCAACCTTCCCTGCAAGCTAGTCACTTCATGGAAATAAGATGGGTGGTAAAGAATCAGACATCATGTCAGGCCAATCCATTCTTTGTCCCAAAAGTGTCTAATCTTTTTCAGAAATGTCCTGCATATATGTCATTACTATAAATGTGTCTGTCACATGGATATTCTGCTTCCAGGGAGGGTGGGGAAGCAAACATTTCACCTGACAAGTGACACCCACACTTAGATGTCCATCAGTGAATGAATGGATAAAGAAAATGCGGCAGGCATACGTAATGGAATGTTAGCCATAAAAACTATGAAATCCTGACATCTGCAGCAAAATGGATGGAATTGGTGATCGCTATGTTAAGTGAAATAAGCCAGATATAGAAAGATAAATACTGCATATTTTCTTTCACACATGGAAGATATACACATGTTTTCATATATTTTTGTTATAAAAGAAATTAGTGATTGAGGTTGGAAAATGTGGGGGGTATGGAGGGAGATTGGATAATGGGCACCAAAATGCAGTCAGGTGAAAATAATGGAATCTTGTATTCCACAGAACAATAGAGTAGCTGTAGTTCATGATGAAGGAAATGGACGGACTAACTGCCTGGTATGATTGGTTTATGCTGTGTATATCTATTGAAATATTGACTACCCCCATAAAAATATACAGGTATTTCATGTTAATCCACAATTTTAAAAATAAAAAAATAAATCATTTAAAACATCAAAGTTCAGTCAGCAAAGAGGAGGGAAATCAATATTGAAAAAGTACTATAAATATTTAACCCAGTAGGAATTCAAATTAGATTTCTTTGTATAATGAACTGGTGTTGCCAGAAGAGAAAAAAACATTTACTGAGTTTACACAACAATCTTCGAGTCACAAACCTCCCAGTCCATAGAACTGGACTGAGACAAATGCTAGTGCCAGACTCATGCAATCCTCAGAATCACTTTTTTTATTTCAATGAGTAGTATTAATGGTTTGAGCTCACTTCGGTACCTTTATTCTTCCTACCCTAATAGGGACATTCTCTCAGGAGACCCTTCAGTTATTCAGGCAAACACATTTCTGTCAAACCTGAACGTCATTTTGGCATACATGCTTCAACATGTCTGAGTCCCAGTGGAAATTATTCAGGTGAAGAGTAGGGAAGTGGGAATAGAAGGAATGGCATCACACAAGTGAGGGAGACAGCCGAAACAGCTGAGAAATAAAAAGTTGGTATCGGCATATTGTGCCATGGAGAGATTGGCTAGCAAGATTGGGAAGGCTGTGCTGTGCCAAGCCCAGAGGCCAATGGCAAGGCTTGGGGAGTTTTCCCAGGTGCGGTAAGAAGCTGTGGTGGTGCTTAGTTCACAGCAGGACTTGCTTGGGTTATACACCCAGGGTAAAAATAACTTGGATGTGTTCAAATGTCTCTTGTTGAGTTGAATGAGTGATTTGTCAGTTCCAGTGTATTCAGTGCATTACTTTGACAAGCATCTTCACATACCTCTGTGTACAAGAGAGAGCTTTCAGCAGACTTAGCAGTTTCTTTCAACTGCATAGACTCGCAGTGTTTACTAGTAAATGCATATCCCTTTCATGGACGTTCGTTTCTTTTCTGTACTCTTATGCCATGAAGTAGTGCTTCATTTCCTGTGTGTTGTTCAAGAGCCTGGACCCATCATGCCTCCTGAAGACATCCTTGGAGATTCTGAGCCTTGGAACTGCTTACTTTTGACTGACGTTTTAAAGCCTGAGATTGAGTATGGATAATAAATGGGAGGTGATAGGAGTGGATGGGGGAACAATTCAGGAGTTACTTCAGGGGTCTTGTGAGAGATCATGGTTCTTGTTGCATATTGGGGCTGATGGACCAAGAGAGCTGTGGGTGACTTGAGACATATTTTGTAGGTGCAATAGAATTTCATGATGGATTGGGTTAAGGAAGACATACAGAAGGAAGCTCAAATGCAGCTTCCATAGTTGTGGATAATGAAGGCTGCCAGAGTGCTGGTTACATATTAACAACACTTGTTGAGTGAATGTGGAAAAAGGGATATAGTAGTTACAACATGTACTGTGTTTTACAGTGTTAAAACATTTCAACCTCATTGGTGAGAGAGAGTTCCTGATTTTCCCTTCTTTAGAAATGCAGAAACCAAGGCTCATGGTCTCATAGTTCTGACTTTGTGAACCTGGAGACTAGTTAGAGACAAAAGGAGTGATGAGAAAGAGGGAGAGGACATGGCCAGCAAGGTTAACTATATATATCAGAAAAGAGAGGGAGATTGAAGGTGGGGAAAGCTATGAGGTTGGTGGAAGAGGGATGGCTTGTCAGAAAGTGAGGGAAATGTGGAGGAGGAGCAGTAGGCTCAGAGCCGTGTGGCTGTAGGAGATAAACTGCATCTCTTGATGTGCATTCATTAAGACAACAAGGATAAGACTTTTTTTTTTTTTTTAGGGTAAGATAATTACTTTTGCTAGTTAGAGTACTCCTGTTTCTATATGATTCCAGGCAGAGATCAGAGATTGCATTCAAGATTCCAACCTCACTGTTGTTCAACTAGTTTTGTTACCCTGTGCATTATAGAAAATAAAACGTTGGCAGAGATTGATTTCTAAAGAAGGCAGGGCATGATTTAGAGGCAGTGAGAAGATGGATTTGACATAAGTTTTAGACTGAACTTTGTGGAAGACAAGTAGGACATGTCCATTGGATACGGGTTACAAAAGGCCGTGACAGTAATGTCAATAGGACTTTGTACTTGGCTGACTTTTTTTTGGTAAATCATTTCTCTCTTCCACTGAATGGAAATTTAGGAAATTATTTAGATGATGAAAATATTCATAGTTCACTCACATGGAAAAAGCTTTTAGTATTTTTATGTATTTTTTTCTAGTCTTTGGTGAGTATATAAACACTTTATAGTATGATTAGTGATTAAAATTTTACTGTATAAGCCATTTTATAACCTTTTCAAAGGGAGAAGTTTTCCATTAAATATTATTGACAAAATAATTTTTGACAGCAACACAGTAATTCTCATGGGAGTACACCATGAGTTCTTTAACTATTTACTTTTAGACTTTGTTTTAGTTATTCTCTTGTTTCCCTATTTGAATTCTTTACATGTTATTTCTTTTTGCCATTGTAACTCCATTGTCATTAACACTCATGTGCTAAATCTGTAGCAAATACATTGTTGATAATTAGAATTATTGATCAAATGCAATGGGCACTTTTAGAGCCATTGGTAGATATTGTCAAATGGTTTCCAAGATTTGAACCTCTTTATTCTCCTTTTAGCAAATGATTGGATTTTCTATTTCAGTGCTTCCTCGCCAATACTCTGCTGTGAGTAAACTTTTAAAACATGGAAAATGATATCTCATGACTAATTTCTGTATCTGTGTTTACTAGTGTATTTCAAGAAGTCTCATGTTTATTGGCTATTTTTCTATTAAAGATTAGATCCACATGTTCAGTTTATCTTTCTGTTCTAATTGCCTTCATCATTTAAGAACGCTTGGACTCTACACAGGAAAATAACTAAATAAATATTTTATGCAATTGACTGAAAATCCATACGGACTTCTACCAAGGAACCTATTACGTATACAGTGATGGTATCTCATCTATTAATCTTCCCAAATTTAATGATTTCTCCTGTGAAATATAGTGTTCAGAGAAGACATAATTTTTTTCCTGCTCCTTATAATTCTAGGAGATATTCTCTCAGTTAAAAGTTTTCTCTCTTCATTTTCATTGCTCTTCATACATCATTAGTAGGAACTCGGGTTACGGGAGGGCAACGTATGGGCTGCATATTTATTGGGCTCTAATCATGTCTAAATGAATGCATGAGCCATGGAATTACAAATGTACATCTTAAAAATAATAATTTGCATAATTAGTTGACAGTAAGCCCTGCACTGTTATTTAAGTTCATATATAACATTACATCGTCAAGTGTTAATTTATGCTCTGTTCTTTGCAGAATGATTGAGCTGTTTGGTAGTTTTATTTATGACTCATGCTTAGTTCCATTTTGCGATGCTGATAATGTAGAGATAATGGGAATTTATAGTCAGCTTTGACAAGAGGCCATAAAACAAACGACTGGATGTTTTCTCTATTGCTGCAGGCTCAATTTGTAACATAAAGTACTTAATAATTGTTATTAATGAACCCGCTGTGGTTGGTATATAGACACAGCTGGAAATCACATCTGTTATCAGGCAGCCCGGGTTGAGTGAAGCACAAACACTGCAGGGAATTAATAGCTACAAAAGGAAATGACATCACAGAGCCATCGGAAGTGCTGCACTGAGACAGAAGAGACTTAGGACAAAAAGGCTTAGAGAATTTCACTCTTCTTTAGTTCTGGAGTATAGATTCTAAGTGGCTTCAATAAAGAGCCCAAGTTCTAGGGTCATATATGGAGTATTAGTAAAGCCTCTGTCTTTTTTTTTTAGATACAAGGAAATGAAAAGATGCCCAGTTTAGCCAACCCATGTACCTTTCCATGCTTTCTTTTGCTGCAGCTCATGAAGCACCTAATTTCCTTGAAGTTGGTTTGTTTGCCTGTTTTTTCTGTAGACTTACACTTGTCTTATGTTGTTTCTTCCTTTTTCGAGGCCTTTTCCCTCCAACTGTTTCCAAGAGGAAAGATCTAGTCTCATCCATTTATTCATGTATTCATTTACTTCTGTTTGTGCTCATTCTCAACTTTGCTTCTTCTTATTTACCACTGACAACCATTGTCATACATTGACAATGATAGGAATCATTTCTTTGTATGGAGTCTTTTAAAGCATGTTTGGCTTTGCATGCCTGAATTTTTAATTTCTGGAAATAATGGTAAATTCTAGATCTCATTTTGTTTCATTATTTAGCACTGAAGTGCCAGCCATGGTGCTATGTGAATATCTAGTTCATTCTTTCTATATTTATTTTTAAACATTTATTTTTATTTATTTGAAATGCAGAGTTACAGAGAGGCAGAGGCAGAGTGAGAGAGCAGGAGCGAGAGCGAGAGTGAGAGAGAGAGATCTTCCATCTGCTGGTTCACTCCCCAGGTAGCCTCAACAGCCAGGGCCAGGCCAAAGCCTGGAGCCAGGAGCCAGGAGCCAGGAGCCAGGAGCCAGGAGCCAGGAGCCAGGACGGTCTTCCAGGTCTCCCACATGGGTGCAAGGGCACAAGCACTTGAGTCATCTTCCACTACTTTCCCAGGTGCGTTAGCAGGGAGCTGGATCGGAAGTGGGGTAGTTGGGACATGAACCAGCACCAATTAGAGATGCCGGCATCATATGCTATGGCTTTACCCACTACGCCAAGATGCCAGCCCCCCATTCTTTCTAAAAGCTTCATCAAACTCCATGTGTTTCCACCAAAACTGATCTATTCATTTCCCCAGTCAGTGACTGATGCTTATATTGCTCTGGATCCCTATCACCACGGACCAGACTACAGAGGGCTTTCTCGTGTGTGACACTTGCAAGCCGTGGGAGGCTATCTGGAGGAACATACCTAGCAGTAGAACTGCTTTGGCCAAGTGTTGACAGAGAGCTCTGCAGCATGTCTCCATCACTCTTCTCCTAGCCGATATGCAGGGGGTCCCTCTGCCCCTGCATTCTGTCAGTGCTTGGGATGGCTTAGTTTTATATTTTAACCAAATTAACAGGGATAAGATGACATTTCATTATTGTTTTCTTTTGCTCCTGTGATTTCATGAATTTGAACAGCTCTTGATTTGCTTATTATCTCCTGGGGTTTGTTTCTATTTTAATTGCTTGTTCATATATCTGCCCACTTTTTCTCTTGGGTTTTCTGTCTCTTGCTGACTTAAGGGAGTTATTTGTATATTTGTACAATGTCAGTTTCAAATATTACTAGTATTTTCTTACTGCCTGTCCTCTCTCTGTTAACTCTATCTATGCTTTCCCTAGTAAGAAAAAATACTTTATTTTGATGTAGTCATATTTATCACTTTTTTTGCCTTAGGATTTATTTTTATCGAATACTTCAAAAAATTCTTCCTTGCCTATAAATGACAAATATATATTCTGACATTTTCTTATTTTGCTTTTCTATTTTATATTCCATTAATCTATCTGGATTCCACCTATATACATGATATTGGTTAGGGATCCAATTCTGCTTTCTTCCTAACCCCATAAATAAAGCAGCCTATGCTTTCACCTTCAATTGCTGATGCCGTATTTCCATTTTTATCATGTATTACTTTCTCATTTACACATGGTCTTTGTTTGAGATCACTGCTTCATTTCATTGCTCTATTTGTCTATTTTTTATTTTTTTATTTTTTTTGACAGGCAGGGTGGACAGTGAGAGAGAGAGAGACAGAGAGAAAGGTCTTCCATTGCCGTCGGTTCACCCTCCAATGGCCGCCGCGGCCGGCTCACTGCAGCCGGCACACCGCACTCATCCGAAGGCAGGAGCCAGGTGCTTCTCCTGGTCTCCTATGAGGTGCAGGGCCCCAGGACCTGGGCCATCCTCCACTGTACTCCCGGGCCACAGCAGAGAGCTGGCCTGGAAGAGGGGCAACCGGGACAGAATCCGGCGCCCTGACCGGGACTAGAACCCCGTGTGCCGGTGCCGCAAGGCGGAGGATTAGCCTAGTGAGCCATGGCGCGGCCCTATTTGTCTATTGATTCTTACATCGCTACCTACTTTGTTACTACACCACAAGACAGGCGGTCTCCCTCGGGCCCTGAGAAGCCCTAGTCTGCAAGGCTTCCCTGCACCCTGAAACCAAGGACTTCCTGTCGTGAGCCCAGAGGCAGCCGAAAGGTTCAGTGGCCATAGGACCATAGAGTGCCTGCTTTTCGCTCTCTCTAGCAGGGCAGAAAAGCGGGGGCAATGAGAAGGAAGGAGAGACTCTCCTGCTTGCTGCTTGCCACAAAAATTGCTGTGACCATTGTTAGCAGACACAAGGAGTCCTTTCACTTGGGGCATCACCAAGTAATCAGTTTTGAGCTGGGGTTGCTCAGAGGATAAGTAAAGGGACAATGGGAAGATACTGTTCTCTAAAGAAACTGCCTTCCTGAGCAGCCGTTTGCCAGAGGTTTTACAGCAAGGATGAGGGGATTGTCCAGGATATAGAAAACAGGGAGCAGGAGGGCCCTTTCTGCTCATCCAGCACACATCTTCATACCCTGCCTGTTCACAACTCTGACTCAGACAGGTGTCTTGGCAGCTTCTCTTGTCTGTGGTGGTCTGGCTTCCTCTGAAAAGCTTTTCTGGAACATCCTCTGAAAAACAAGATTGCATGATGTCAGCTTCAGATTTCCAGCAAATAAGCTCTTTTGGATTCTCTGCCCCTGCTCCTGTGCCCTCTTCTTGCTTAAACCCTACACTCTTGGTTACACCATCTCCATGGGCTGCTAGGACCCTTGGCTCACACTGCTTTTGCTGAATAAGTACTTAGAGTTGACATTTTATGTGCAGGGCTGTGGCTCTTCAGAAAATTCTCAAGGATAATTGTTTCAGTTGCAAAGAGCCACTCATAGAGACGTCCACGTGGACACAACAGACCACCACCTTGGCTCCTGGTGTTGCACAACAGAACTGTTGAAGAAATCTTGAGAGAGAAAAGTAGGTCACAGTCCTGGACCTTTTTAAACTAGAAGTATCTACCACTGAAGACCACGTGGATTGGAGCTAATAGTAGTGAATACTGGGTCAGTGCCTGGATGGGTATTCTGTTGCTGTCAGATGAATATTCTACTAATGTCAATTATGGCATGTTGTCAGTAGAGCCATTCAAGTTGTCTTCATGATGACTAACTTCCCGTCTTAGCTGTCACTTGTAGATTGAGGAGTGTCTACCTCTCCCATCATAATTGTGGATTTGTCTGCTTCTCACTTCAGTTCACGCTTTGCTTCATATATTCTGAATCGGGTTTTACATGTATACACATTAATTTTTTTAACTTAACCGTTTTGTTCTTAGGAAATACTCCTCTTAATGTCTGATGACAACACTTATCTGATGTCTGCTCTGCCTGAAATTATTTTAGGCACTTGTGTGTGTATACACATCCGCTTCTATCCTCTCACTTGTAATTTAATCATATGTTCACGTTGAAAGTGGCTTTCTTTCAGGTAGCATTTAGTTGTTTATCTTACATTCAGTTTGAGAACCTCTGCCTTTAAATTGGAGTATTTAGATTGGCAGTCAATTTTTTTTTTTTTTTCTGTAAAGGACCACACAGTACATATTTTAGGCTTTTGGGATAATAGGTCCTGTGTTGAAATAGATCAACTCTGCTGTTAAAGCATAAAGACAACACAGACACCACACGTATGAGCGGGCATGGCTGTATTTAGATAGAACTTTTTTTTTTTTTTTTGACAGGCAGAGTGGACAGTGAGAGAGAGAGACAGAGAGAAAGGTCTTCCATTGCTGTTGGTGCACCCTCCAATGGCTGCCGCAGCCTGCGCGCTGCGGCCGGGCACCGCGCTGATCCGAAGCCAGGAGCCAGGTGCTTCTCCTGGTCTCCCATGGGGTGCAGGGCCCAAGCTCTTGGGCCATCCTCCACTGCACTCCCGGGCCACAGCAGAGAGCTGGCCTGGAAGAGGGGCAGCCGGGACAGAATCCAGCGCCCCAACCGGGACTAGAACCTGGTGTGCCGGCGCAGCAAGGCGGAGGATTGGCCTATTGAGCCATGGCACCTGCCAGATAGAACTTTAAAATGCAGCTTGGTTGTGTTTGGTCTGTGGGCCATAGTTGCTGATGGTTTAGAATCCTTACGTTTAATGGAAGTACTGACATGCAAGTTTAATTCACCCATCTTGTTTGTTTTCAATGTTAATTATTTATTTCCTACTCCTCTTTTCCCCATTTCCGTTTGAATCACGTAAAAGTAGTGACAATGCTTTGTAGGTCTTATATGTAAAAGTAAAATGTATGACAAAAACAGCCAGAATGACTGAGGGGGTGGAAGTATTCAATATTCTTACACTACACTATCTACAAGGTGCTTAAATATTCAGATAGCCTGTGAAAGAGTAAATATGTATGGAGGGAAGGATCTTCAAAAATTCATGGAACTGTGCGTTATGGAAAAACTAGACATGAATTTCAAAAATTTTTCACCAAATAGCACTTCCTTTTTGGACTGGGTATTTTTTAGGATTCCATTTTATTTCTACTTTTCTATTTATGAGGTGGCCCTCTTTGAGTTATTTAAAAATAAATAACTCTGTGTTTTACTATTCAAGGTACTTCAAAAGGTGCATAAAATATAAAATTAAAAAATAAGTTTATGGGATATCACGTCACCTCTATTATGAAAAAAAAGACAAGAAAGTGACAAATGTGGACAAGGATGTGGAGAAAGGGAAACTTTTATACATGGTTGGTGGGAATGCAAATTAGCACAGCCACTATAAAAACGGTGTGGAGATTTCTTAAAAAACTGTAAATAGAACTTCCATGTGATCCAGAAATACTACTACTGGGTATATTTCCAGAAGAAAAGAAAGCATTGTATCAAAAAGATACCTGCTCTACCATGTTTATAGCAGTACTGTTCAGTCATGATATCCATCATCAGATGAATGGATAAAGAAAATGTAGTATGTATACACAGTAGAATATTATTTAGCCATAAAATGAATGAAATCTGGTCATTTGCAGCAACATGGATGGAACTGGAGGATATCAGGTTGAGTGAAAGAAGCCAGACACAGGACAACTATCACATGCTCTCCTGACATGTGGAAGGTAAAATAAACCCAGTCTGAACACAGAATATTGATTAATGGAGGCTGGAAGTGGGTGAGAGGGATAGAGGCAGTTTGGGTTTTAAAATTAGGGGAAACTGTGTGTGAGTCATTAATTGTAACAAATCTATCATGCTAATATGAGATGCTAATATAGAGGAAACTGGGTATAGCTCATTAATTGTGACAAATATACTGATCTGAGATGTTAATAATAGGAGAAGCAGGGTGTGGTTTACTTGTTGCAAGAAATATATATATTATATATACTAGTATGAGATGTACATGATAGAAGAATCTGGATGTAGAGTCTAAGGGAACTCGGTACTACTACACAATTTTTGTTTTGTGTATTAAAACTTTCTGAAATTAAAGGTTGAAAAAATAGGTGTTTGGTGAAAAATTTTTGAAATTCATGCCTAGTTTTTCCATAACACACAGTTCCATGAATTTTTGAAGATCCTTCCCTCCATACATATTTACTCTTTCACAGGCTACCTGAATATTTAAGCACCTTGTAGATAGTGTAGTGTAAGAATATTGAATACTTCCACCCCCTCAGTCATTCTGGCTGTTTTTGTCATACATTTTACTTTTACATATAAGACCTACAAAGCATTGTCACTACTTTTACTTGATTCAAAAATTATCTTTTGAAGAATACCAGTCCCGGGTCTACTATGTTAGCGTTGTGTTTTAATAAATGTACAATAAAGAATGTAACTTTTCTCAACTGCATTTCACAAGATGATTAAGGACTGCAGAGAATGATTTAAGCAACCATTTTTTCAATTTTCCCAAGCTCAGGATATAATCAATGACATTCTAAAGGAGATCGGTTAATTCATTACATATAATAAATGTAATGTATCTAATATTACATACTTTAAAGTGCAATATTGCAAAATTATAGCAATTTATTAAATATATTAAATATGTTCTATTTAATATAAATA
This sequence comes from Oryctolagus cuniculus, assembly GCF_964237555.1. NCBI lineage: Eukaryota > Metazoa > Chordata > Mammalia > Lagomorpha > Leporidae > Oryctolagus > Oryctolagus cuniculus. The sequence goes on from NC_091432.1 coordinate 124,883,808, forward strand.
TTAGATAGCACTTTATTAAATATAATATGCTAAATACATTATATTGAATATATTGTATCAGGCCAGGGGAGTCTCAGATACTTTATCATAATGGTGGTAAGAAGATTAGGGGCCCCCAAAGATGCCCATGCTCTGAAACCTGTGACTGTATCAACACACGGGGCAAAGGAGACTTGGAGATATGTTGAAGGTTAACCATTTTAAGAGGACATGACCTAGAATATCCAGGTGGGCCAATATTACCCATGATTCCTTAAATGTGGATGCTCTCTTTTGACCCAAGGCACAGGGAGATGTGATTAAGGAAGAATGTTGGTGTCACACACATTTTCTGGCTTTGAAGGTGGGGAAAGAGGCTGCAACCCAAGGAATGTAGGCAGGCTTTGGATTTGAGAAAAGCAAGGACCCCTATTTTCTCTGAGTCTCCCCAGTGAGACTTGTGTTAGGCTTTGGGCCTACAGAATAGTAAGAGACCATAGTGTATATTGTTCAAATGATCACATTTGGGCTAATTTGATAGAGCAAAAATGAGAAATGAACACATTCTCTTTGTTCAGTAGTAATGTCACCTTAAGGGGCCATTGGGTGATGTTGCTAATGTTCTGTTAATGGGATTTATGTGATTCCAATGAGGAAATCACGAATTAAGCTACTGGGTAGACACTCCTGTGTGTGTCAAAGTCAGGCTATTGGTAATAATTCTGAGTCAGAGTAAGACTGAGAGGAAGTGGGGAAGACCCTAAATATCTGAAGTATTACTGGTGGACCTTTCATTAAAGCTATGTTTTTGAAGATTTATTTATTTGAAAGGTAGAACGACAGAGGAGAGGGAGAGAGGGAGAGAGGGAGAGGGGGAAAGAGGGAGAGGGGGAAAGAGGGAGAGGGAGAGGGAGAGGGAGAGGGAGAGGGAGAGGGAGAGGGAGAGGATCTTCCATCTGCAGGTTCACCCACCAAATTGCCAGAACAGCAAGTTCTGGGCCAGGCTGAAGCCAGGAGCCAAGAACTCCATCCCTTTCTTCAACATGGATGATGAATGGTAGGGCCTCAAGGACCTGGGCCATCTTTCGCTGCTTTCCTAGGCACTAGTTGGGGGCTGGATCCAAAGCAAAGCAAATGGGACGTGAACTGGCACTCCGATATTCGATGGTGACTTTGTGAGGAGCAGCACACCATGCTGCACCGTAACAGCAGCCCCACATTAAAACTATTTAACATTCCTGCTTCCAAGGGGAGAAAATAAGCACTCTGTGCTCTTTGTCAGGAATTTAATGTGTCTGGATCTGCTTCCCTGCCTATACAGTAGAAAGACCTTGCCAACCCTTAGCCGATCTCAGAATCCTCAGCACCAACCTGGCTGAGGAAGACCTTGGAAGAACAGACCGATGCAGTCGACCCGTATTTGTCATCTTCAGAAATGGTGCTCATCCTTTCCACCTGTGTCTCAGGTTCACTTCCTCCACCTGGTGGTGTCCCAAGGTGCAGGCTTGTGATCACACAGCGCTGCTGGCACTTGTTCCCATTGAAACCCCTCCTCCCACTTGAAAACTTGTTCTGTTGAGCATCCGGTTCTGGACTGAGCTCTTCTTTCCAGGGCTCAGATAGTATTTCACCTGCCTGCTGTTTCCAAGGAGTGAAGTTACCCATGTGTAGGTTTAGTGTTTCCTGCAGGTAATCTGACTGCTTTTAAGTGTTCTCTTTGCCTTAGTGTGCTGTGACTGCAGTGTATCTCGATGTACACTTTTTGTCATTTGTCATGCACAAAATATATGGTGCTTTTTGAATCTCCAGAGTCACGAATTTCATTTGTTCTGGTAGATTCTAGCCATTATTTCTTGCTACTCTTTCTGGAACTTTAATTAGCTTCACATTACATTTTTAATTCTATCTCTCCATTTCTGTCAATATCCCTTTCAGATTTTCTGCTTTCTCTTTTTCTTGTGATGCATTTTTATTCATTTATTCAGATACAGTTCATGATACACTCATTCATTCATGATCCACTGAGCTTCTCTAAATCAAGTTATATTTCTAAATGCTATTTCAGCCTTTGCCTGATTGTTTGTCATGGTGTTTTTGCTTGCTCATCTTTATGATTTCCTCTTTTATTTCTTTAACATTTTATACTTAGCCATCTTGTATTTTCTGTATCTAACAATTCTAATTTGAATATCTGCAGTATAAATAATTGGCTGTTTCTGTTTGCTCTCATTTATTGTGGATTGCCTCTGGCATATTTGGTAATATTTAAATGTGAACTCTAATTTTCTTGATTGTAATTTGAGGAATCTGGGAGCCTTAAATTTTGTATTTGTTTTTCTTCGGAGAGATTCTCAGTTGAGTCTTGTAGCAGCCAAGGGAAAATACTGATCTGCAGCTACTGTTGTCCCCTCAGAAGTCTCAGATTCACGTGGGAGCCCTGGGTTTAGTCCATCTTAGTGTCATCTCACAGTCACACAGTACCCTGATCACAGGGCTGCTGTCGGTATTTGTTATAAAGGAAAACTGTGTCTCCCATTTTTTTTACTGCTTGCTGCTCGTAGTTCCCAGCCAGCTTCACCTGTGGTTCATTGCTGTGCCCTGAGGTGCAAGCCACACCAGCAGCATGCAGACCATAGCAAAGTGGGTATTGCCCTGCTGTGTGCTGCATTGGCCTTGGGAAGCTGTGGGCTCCTAGCATTGCTATGTAGGTGGCCACAGGACTGCTCACTCTATTCTTCCTCTAACACCAGACAGCATAAAATAGAGAGAGCAGATGCCAAGATATTGCCTAGAATCTTGAGGCTGGCCCTTTGGGGACTTGCATATCCCAGCAAGACTTTGAGCTGGTGCTACTGTGACTTTGACTGCGCCCCTCCCTATGCAAGTGCTTGACTGACCTCTCCAGGACCTGTCCTCCCACAGCCTTAGCTGTGGGACACTGATGATGACTCATGATTCACAGCTCCGGACCCTGCCTCATGAGCTCCTACCAAGATCCATTCATCCCTGCTGGGTCTTAGAGGAGCGCCCTGCACCCCCGCTATTGCTGCATCAATTCCAGTGGAAGAAGATACAGGAAGACTAAGCTACAGCACCTAACTGGAAATAAAGCCAAAATAGCTTACCAAACTGACACCTGGAGACATCTTTAAGAAAAACCTTTCTACCATGAAAGTCATTTGTTAAAAGTGACAGAAACTAATCCACCAGAAGTGCAAATATCAGTGCAGGGGCCCAGTGAGTATGAAGAAGCAAGGTAATATCAGGACCCCAAAGGAAGACAATAATGATTTAATAACAAACTCCAAAGAACAGGTGATTGACAAAATGCCTGATAAAGAATTCAGAAGAATAATTATAGGAATGCTTAAAAGGATACAGGAGAAAACAGAGAGACTACTGAATGAAATCAGGAAAACAATGTAATATATGACCTCTAAGTTCAGCAGAGATAGAGATCTTGAAAAAGAACTAAACAGAAATCTTAGAAAGGAAGACCTTAGTAGGTCAAGTGAAAAGTGAACTTGAACATCTCAATGATAGACTAGGCAAAGCAGAAGAAATAATATCTTAACTTGAAAAAATAGTCTTTTGAAGTGTTCAAATCAGACAAAAAAAATGAAGACAGCTCAAGACCTTTGAGAAGCCATTAGATGAACAAACACTTGCATTTTGGGGACTCTTGAGGGCAAAGAGAGAAACAGAAGCTTAGGAAATTTATTTGGTAGCATAATAGCTGAAAAGTCCCCCAATCTGGAGAAAGACATGGACATCCAAGTATAGGAGGCCCAAATAAAGGTGACCAGAAAAGATTCTCACTATGAAACATTACAGTAGAACTCTCAAAAATACAATAAAAAGAGGGAAATCTAAACTTTGCAAGAGCAAAGAGTTGGGGCACTTTTACTGAAACCCCCAGTAGATTAACAATGATTTTCCAACAGAATACTTACAGGCCAAGTGGGAATGAGAATGCAATGAAGATTCAAAGTTCTGAAAGAAAATACTGCCAACCAAGAATATTTTGCAAGCAGCAAAGTAATCTTTCATTTAAAAAGGAGAAATAAACCCTTTTCAAGGCAAGTGAAAGCTGAGGGAATTCAGTACTAGCAGACCAGCCTTACAAAAGATGCTTAGGGGAATCCCAACACAGAAGCAAAAGAAAGATAAAAACCATCATGAAAACATGTTGAAGTATAAAACCCACTAGAAACAGAATAAAGAGTATTCAAAATAAATACAGGAAATTTTTAGAAATGACAGGACTAAATGATTACTGGTTCCCCAATTAAAAAATACAGACTGGCTGAATGGATTAAAAAGCAAGATCCAGTGATATGCTGCCTAAAAAAAAGTCATTTCACCTGTAAAAACACACACAGAGACTGAAGTGGAAGGACGTAAAAAGATATTCCATGCACATGGAAACCCGAAGCAAGCAAGAGTGGCTATGCCTAGAGCAAATTAGACATTAGAGCAAAAAGTGGGAAAGAAGACAAAGGAGGTCACCATATAATGATCAGGGATCCATTTGATAAGAAAATATGATTGTAAACATATATGCACCTAATACTGTTGTACCCAACTTTCTACAACAGGCATTCTTGTATCTGAAGGGAGAGATGAGCTCCAATACAATACTAATACTAATACTAATACTAATACTAATACTAATACTAATACTAATGGGAGACTTCAACACTCCATTTTCATCAATGGACAGATCATCCAGACAAAAAAAGTCAGCAAAGAAATATTAAACAACATTATAGACCCAGTGGATCTAACAAACATTTACAGAAAACGTCATCCAACAACTGCAGAATATACATTCTTTTCATTGGCACATGAACATTCTCTAGGATATACCACATATTAAACAAGGCTCAATAAATTCAAAATAATAAAAATCATAGCAGTTAAGATGCCACTGGGGACATGTTCATTCCATATCAGAGTACCTGGGCTCAAGTCCTCTCCCCACTTCTGATCCAGCTTCTTACTAAAATATACCTTGGAGGAAGTAGGTGATGGCTTAAGTGGTTGGGTTCTTGCACCCATGTGGGAAGATCCTCTTTGAGTTCCAGGCTCCTTGTTTTGGCCTCTTTCAGCCATTGCTGGTGTGGGCATTTAGGGAGTGAACCAGCAGATAGAACACCTACTGCTGACCATCACTACCCTGTTACTCTGCCTTTCAAATGATTAAAAGTAAACTAGCAAGCAAAGTTCCTTGAAACTAATGAAAATGGAAACACAACATACCAAACTTGTGAGATACAGCAAAAGCAATACTGACAGAAGTTTACACCAGTAAGAACCTACATTAAAAATAGAGAAACCTAGCAATGTATCTCCAAGTAAACACAGGAAAAACCAAGCACAAAGTTAGTAGAATGAAAGAAATAATAAATAAAATAATAAATGAATAATGAATAAGTAAAATATACAAAGAAAATGTGTTCAATAAAACTGAATATCCCTTTATTATGAAAACTTTTAACAATTAAGAATAGAAGGAACATATCCATAACATAATACAGATTATATATAACAAACCCACAGTCAACATAATGAATGAGGAGATGCTGAAACTTTTCCTCTAAGATCTGGAAGCATCACACTACATGTGTTTGCTGAAATATTGTACTGTGCTTGATAAAAATGCATTAAGTATTATATGTTAATAAAATTTTTAAAAATAAAATAGTTTTTTAAAAAAACTCACAATGCTTCTCAAACTGCCTTCATAATTATATTGGTAAGGTAGAAGAGGATTCTGGACCTCTGTATGCCTTTTGCATCTCATTCACAGACTCAATTTTGACAACCACAGGTATTTCCAGACATTGTCAAATGTCTTTGGGGCAGTAGAGAATCAAAATCACTCTCTGCTGAGAATCACTGCCCTAAATGGTCAACTTGTCAAGCCGCTTTCCTCCAAATATATTTTATCCTTGACAGTGAAATGTTACTGTCTTCATTTCTCCTCCCCAGTTCTCTTTATTCTATTCTAATCAAGATGTCTAACCAAATTATCATCTGGAACTATTGCTGTTAAGGTCACCAGACTTCCAGGTTGCTAAATACAAGGTTAGATGGTCACTCCTCATCTTATGTGACCTATCTGAGGCATTTGACACTGATGATCACTTTCCCTTTGTTAAGGACATTTTCTACTTTGTAAGTCACCACAATCTGGATTTCTCTCTTATTTAATTGGCTGCCATTTCTCTCTCTGTGTTTCCACTTCTCTACTGTCTGCATTGTTCTCGTTTCCCTATCCAGTCCTTAAACAGTATCTGCATATGATTGATCCCACAGTTAGAAATCCAACCTGATTGATCACTTAAGGTTGTTGTTGTTTTTTTTTTTTTAATTTAATTTATTTGAGATGCATAGAGATAGTCCAAGGGAGAATGGAGAGCTCTCACCAGCTGGTTCACTCCCCCAAAACACCACAACCACTGCGGCTGGTTTAGGGTAAAGCCAGGAGCTGGGAATTCAATCCAGGTTGCCCATGTGGGTGGCAGGGACCCAAGCACTTGAGCCATCTGCTCAGCTGCTGTCTCCAGGGGTGTGCATTAGCAGGACCAGGTAATCTGATGTGGGGTGTGGGCATCTCAAATGCCTGCCTTGACTTGTCATTTAAATTTGCTACTTCTAGGCCCGTGCCATGGCTCACTAGGCTAATCCTCCACCTTGCGGCGCTGGCATACCGGGTTCTAGTCCCGGTTGGGGCGCCGGATTCTGTCCCGGTTGCCCCTCTTCCAGGCCAGCTCTCTGCTGTGGCCCGGGAGTGCAGTGGAGGATGGCCCAAGTACTTGGACCCTGCACCCCATGGGAGACCAGAAGTACCTGGCTCCTGCCATCAGATCAGCGGCCATCAGTGCACCGGCCACAGCACGCCTGCAGCAGTGGCCATTAGAGGGTGAACCAACGGCAAAGGAAGACCTTTTTCTCTCTCTCTTTCACTGTCCACTCTGCCTGTCCAAAAAAAAAAAAAAAAATCCCACTTTTATCTAGCTGCCACTCAACACCTCAGCTTGCAAATGTCCAAACTTAACACCTTGAAAATAAGCTTCCTATCATTGCCCTCTCTAAATTGTCTCCTTCTGTAATCCTTATCTTGTAGACGGAAACTGATTTTCTATTTATCCAGCCCCCAAATCTCCTTGACTTCACTTTTGTTTTTCCTAAGACTCCTTTCCTATTATTTGAAAAATGTTTTCATTTACCTTAAAGCCATTCCTGAAATCTAGGCCATTTTTATCCACCTCCACAGCTGGGTCTGAGCCACCAACATTCTCCCCTAGATTACTGTCCTAGCCTCCCAGCCGATGTTCCTGCCTCCTCCTTTGCTCCCCCGTCTCCACCCACTGTCTGTTCTCAACACAGCCACCAGACTGATAAGCAGAAAACTCTGTTAAAATGGGGAGATGTTGGTCAAAGGGCACAAACTTCCAATTATAAGATGAATAACCTCTGGAGACCTTATATACAACATGGTGATTCTTGTTAATAATAGTATTCTATGTAATTGCAAATTGCTAAGGGTCAGGCTCACTCTAAAAGGAAAGGGAACTATGTGAGGTGGTGGCTATGTGAGTTAGCTGGATTGTGGTCATCATTTCACAAGGTTTTCACGCATCAAATTGTTTACATATTTCAAAACATCCCACTGTATACCTGCAATGCATACAGTGTGTTAAATATCTCAATAAAGCAAAAAAAAATCCCTACAGTTTAATTATCTCACTTCTCAACTCAAACTCAGTATCTCAAGCTTTCAAGTGGCTTCCTGCGTTACTCAGTGCAAGCTGAAGCCTTACAATAGCCTAGAAGACCATGTCTCCTTCTGTTATGCCCCTTTTATTTCTTTGGTGTTATCTTCTCTGGTTCTGAAATATGACCATCGTGGTCCTGCATTGAGAGGCTTTTGAGTTCAAATTTTCGTTGAATTAGAATGTTCTGCCTTAAATGGTTCATGGACAGCTCTTCTTTGAGTGTTTGCTTTAAAATCCCCCAATTGAAGCCCACTGAACATTGTGCTTCTTGACATTTCTGGTTTTCCCTATCTTGATCATTTCCTTACATTTCCTTCCTAGCATTTTTTACATACTGTACCATGTAATTTTTTATTTCTTTGGCTTACTTTCTGTCTTCCCTTAATGTACTCTTCAAATTAGAAGAAAGAGTTGCCAGCTTTGTTTATCAGTGCCTTGAAAAGTAATACTCGATACATAGTTTTTGAGTGATTGATTTAAATGACATGCACTAATTTCCTCTTCTTGATAATTACTTAGAACAGCATAGAGGGTGCCTTGTATGTCTTAGCTGGTGCATTTAAACCTAGTCTGTCATCGACCCAGCAAGGTGATAGTGTGGGGGTGCAGTGGGTTAAGTCACCACCTGTGAAGCCAGCCATCCAGCTGCCTGCTATTGTGCTTGGGAAAGCAGCTGGGGGTGGCCCAAGTAGCTGAGCCCTGCCACTCATATGGGAGACCAGGATGGAGCTCCGGGCTTCAGCTTGGTCAAGTCTGAACTGTTGTGGCCAACTGGGGGAGTGAATCGTGAGACAGAAGATCTCTCTCTCTCTCTCCCGTCTCTCTCTCTCTTTCTCTGTCACTCTTTCAAATAAATAAGTAAATCTTTAAAAATTATTAAAAATAAATAAAACCTACTCTGAGATGACTTTTAAATCTATACTGTGAAACTAATCATAATAAGCTATATAGGATTATTTCTAAATTTACGTTGTATAAGTGCCTTAAGGACTAACAGTTCTGTATGTGTGGTTTTTTAATGAATAGATGAGGAAAACATCATGCAGTGTAACACAGGGGAAGGTAAAAGCTCAGGCTCATGAGCCTTGTGCATTGAAAGCTTAAAAAATCCTGATTATATTAATCATACATGGTCATTGTGATCAATTATCATAAAGTATTAAGAAGAAAGTAGGGCCGGCACCGCGGCTCACTAGCCTAATCCTCTACCTGTGGCTCCGGCACACTGGGTTCTAGTCCCAGTCGGGGCACCGGATTCTGTCCCGGTTGCCCCTCTTCCAGGCCAGCTCTCTGCTGTGGCCCGAGAGTGCAGTGGAGGGTGGCCCAAGTGCTTGGGCCCTGCACTCGCATGGGAGACCAGGAGAAGCACCTGGCTCCTGGCTTCGGATCAGTGCAGTGCGCTGGCCATTGGAGGGTGAACCAATGGCAAAAAGGAAGACCTTTCTCAAAAAAAAAAAAAAAAAAAGAAAGAAAGAAAGAAAGAAAGAAAGAAAGAAAGTAAATGTTACAGTGAAATAAATGATGATGATAATGATGGTGAAGGTAGATACAGCACATTCTCAATATAGATATGCATATGGATAAAGACGTATCTCTTACATCTCTTACATATTTGGCTGAGATCACATGAAATTAAAAATTTGAAGACTTGAACTTAACAAGTTCAGCTAAGGAACATATAGAAAATAGCTAATCCTCTGCCTGCGGTGCCAGTACCCCAAGTTCTAGTCCCAGTTGGGGTGCCAGATTCTGTCCCGGTTGCTCCTCTTCCAGTCCAGCTCTCTGCTGTGGCCTGGGAAGGCAGTGGAGGATGGCCCAAGTGCTTGGGCCCTGTACCCACATGGGAGACCATGAGGGGCCACCTGGCTCCTGGTCATTTGGGGGGTGAACCAATGGAGGGAAGATCTTTCTCTCTGTCTCTCTCTCTCACTGTCTAACTCTGCCTGTCAAAAAAAAAAAAATCTGCCACTAGCATTTATGTATCCATCTGTATTTGCATTTCTTTTCATAATACATACTGCATATTCATTTTAAATAACTGATAAAAGGTTCATTTTTTAAATTGCAGATACATTTTTTAATGCTCTTTCCTCTTCTGTGTTCTCTGTCTTGCTACAATCTGCTCACACTTCCTGAGAATAACAGTGTGAGGTATATTTTCCATGCATAGCCTTTTGAATGTTTATGTAGTAATTCACAGATATAATGAGATGTCCAGTTTTGGCTTCCTTTTTTTTTTTTTTTTTTTTTTTGACAGGCAGAGTGGACAGTGAGAGAGAGACAGAGAGAGAGAGGGAAAGGTCTTCCTTTTGTCGTTGGTTCACCCTCCAATGGCCGCTGCAGCCAGCGCACCGCGCTGATCCGAAGCCAGGAACCAGGTGCTTCTCCTGGTCTCCCATGCGGGTGCAGGGCCCAAGCACTTGGGCCATCCTCCACTGCCTTCCCAGGCCATAGCAGAGAGCTGGCCTGGAAGAGGGGCAACCGGGACAGAATCTGGCGCTCCCACCGGGACTAGAACCTGGTGTGCCCGTGCTGCAAGGCAGAGGATTAGCCTGTTGAGCCACAGCGCCGGCCTTGGCTTCCTTTTTATTTATCCTTCTTGGATATCTTTGGCCACTTTGGATTTGTAGGTTAATGCTTTTAAAACATTAAACATCAGATACTTCTGACCATTATTTCTTCAGATATGTTTTTACCCTTTTATCACTTCTTTATAGGGCTATCTCCAATTGTACATGTGTTAAACCACTAAATGTTTTCCCACAAGTAACTGAAGCATTTAATATTTTTCTGCTTTCATATTCAAAATTTATAAACCTTAAACTTGTATTTCTCCCAGTGCCTTTCCTTTCTTTCAAATATTTAATGCTCTCAGTTTCTGCTTGAGTTTGCTACTCTTTATGACTTTAAGTAGATTTAATACATTCTTTTAGAGTATATAATTTTTAGCTGTGAGATGATTCACAAGCTACCCTGAGAAGTTAAGTGGTCATTTTTTCCTGCAGTCTTAAATTTGTCAAGTTCATTAAGTGTTTTGTTAATACTTTTCCAAATATTGTACTTTTTAGTTCTCAAGTTTCCATTTGATTCTTTTCCTTGATGCATTTTCATTTCTCTGATGCATTTACCTATTATATTCATTCGTTATGCTTATGTTTGCCTTTAAATTCTTGAAAAATAGTGGCATTAATTTTTACTTTTAATACCTGATATTCTTGACATCTATTAGTATTAGTATTTTTTTATTAGAAACTTGGGTCATACTTTCTGTGTCTTTCATATCTAATACAGTTTTCATTATATTTTGGTACTTGAATACTATGTCATAGAGACTTTGGATCCTTTTATGTTCATCTGAAGAGCGACTTTGTTTTAGCAGGCAATAAAATGCTTCACTAACCAACTTGAGCTTTTGTAGTCTTGACTCCATACTTTTTAAAAAAATTTATTTAAGGTATACAAATTTCATGTATACAGATTTAGGAACTTAGTGATACTTCCCACTTCACCTTCACTCCCACCCACACTCCCACACTTCTTCCTTCTTCCTCTCTTATTCCCTCTCTTAATTTTTGCAATGATCTACTTTCAGTTTACTTTTTAAAAACAACTCTGCTTTGTGCTTGGCCTCAAACCTAGGGGGCAGGCTTACTTCCGAAGTATAGCTTTTACTTCTAACTAAGGCAATTCTGGGATTCCCCTGGAAGTTTAGGGTGTTGCTAAGTACTTCTGATTTAGTTTGATTCAAATGCTAAGTTTTTTCTTCACTGTAGAAGTCAGCAACTGAATTCTCTCAGTTTTGCCTCTGCACTGTTGCTTCCTGCTCTGCTCTTTGAAGCTGCCTCCTATGCCCACACAGTTGATGGGGGCAGCTGAAGATTTCACAGGAGCTTAAACATGGATTTTGAGGCTGTAACTCCTGTATTTTCCTTTTTAATTTTCAGTTTCTCTGGCAGCCTTGAATTTTGTGCCCTGATCCAAGTTAAAAAGTCCATGACTTCCTGTTTGAGTGCAAGGAGCTGCACACCATGGGATCTTTAGAGGAACAATTATATTTGATGGTCAGTTTTATTCACTATTTGAATAATATGTATTGGTCAGTTTTCAATCAAATACTAATGCAGGTGGTGCTGTCCAGGTATTTTGTAGATGGAATTGATATCTAAGATCAGTTGACTTTAAGTAAAAGAGATTATTCTCTGTTATATGAAGGTGGGGCTCAGTAAATAAGTTTTTTTTAAAAGATTCATTTATTTATTTGAAAGTCAGAGAGAGGAGAGGCCTTCGAACCAATGGTTCACTCCCGAGATGGCTGCAATGGCTGGAGCTGCGTTGATGGAAGCCAGGAGCCAGGAGCTTCTTCTAGGTCTCCCACACGGCTGCAGGGGCCCAAGCACTTGGACCATCCTCTGCTGCTTTCCCAGGCCACAGCAGAGGGCTGGATCAGAAGAGGAGCAGCCGGGACTAGAACCGGTGCCCATATGGGATGCCTTTGCCTCAGGCCAGGGCTTTAACCCACTGCGCCACAGCACCAGCCCTTCAGTAAATAAGTTTTAAGAACAAAACAGGTTGCCTTGAGGAAGAAGAAATTCTGCCTCAAGATGATGGTATCAGCTCCCTTCTGAGAGTTTTCCATCTGGTGGCCTGCCCTTCATGTATTTGACATGCCAGCTCCTCAGTTATATGAGTCAATTCTTTGAACTATGAGAGGTCTTCATACAGGTCATGAAAAACGAGAACTATGAAAAAATTAGGCATTGACTTCAGAATTCTTTGGACCAAAATAAACTTATCTTTCAATTCCATTTTCTCTGATCTTTTAGAAGTAACCTTGCTTATCACACATATTTATTTATATCTATACAATATTATTTATATACAAATATACACTCCGTATATATCTTGTTGTTGGTTCTATTTCTCTGGAGAATCCTTATTGATAAACCATATAAACTTGTACTTCTCCCAGTGCATTTCCTTTCTTACAAAAATTTAATTCTCTCAGTTCCTGCTTAGCTTTGCTACTCTTTATGACTTTAAATAGATTTATACATTCTTTTAGAGTATATAATTGTTAGCTCTGAGATGGTTCACGTGCTATTCTGACATTTGGGAAATCTAAAGTTTTCTAATACATTGGGCAAGAAATCAAATTTGACCACTACTGTAACATTATATGTTACTTGGCTTGTTAATAGTTGCCTTGACTTTTTTTTATATTGAAGTCAAAATCAAAATGTGCCTATATTTTTTATTTCTTTTATCAACTTTGTCAGGTTTTTGAATAAGGAATATGACAATTACCTCAAGTAACTTGCTATGTTTTTCCTCATTTAAAACAATCTGGAAATATTTATCTACAGGGGCTGGCACTGTGGCATAGTAGGTTAATCCTCCGCCTGTGGCACCGGCATCCCATATGGGTGCCGGTTCTAGTCCTGGCTGCTCCTCTTCCAATATAGCTCTCTGCTATGGCCTGGGAAGGCAGTGGAAGATGGCCCAACTCCTTGGGTCCCTGCACCTGCATGGAAGACCCGGAAGAAGCCCCTGGCTCCTGACTTCAGATGGGCGCAGCTCCGGCCATTGTGGCCATTTGGGGAGTGAACCAGGGATGGAAGACCTTTCTCTCTGTCTCTCCCTCTCACTGTCTAACTCTACCTCTCAAATAAATAAATAAAATCTTAAAAAAAAAAAAAAAAAAAGAGGCTGGCCCCGTGGCTCACTGGGCTAATCCTCCACCTGCGGCACCAGTACCCCAGGTTCTAGTCCCGGTTGGGGTGCCAGATTCTGTCTCGGTTGCTCCTCTTCCAGTCCAGCTCTCTGCTGTGGCCCGGGAAGGCAGTGGAGGATGGGCCAGGTCCTGGGGCCCTGCACCCATATGGGAGACCAGGAAGGGGCATCAGGCTCCTGGCTTCAGATCAGCGCAGTGTGCCGGTCGTAGTAGCCATTTGGGGGGTGAACCAATGGAGGGAAGATCTTTCTCTCTGTCTGTCTCTCTCACTGTCTAACTCAGCCTGTCAAAAAAAAAAGAAAAAAGAAAAAAAAATTTATCTACAATTACCTTTTTAAAATTTTTCTTGAATATTAGGTAGAATTTGTCTGCAACTGTATGTGGAACAAGTGTTTTCTTTCTTTTTAAAAAATATTTATTTATTTGAAAGAGTTACAGAGAGGGAGAGGCTGAGGCAGAGAGAGAGAGAGAGAGAGAGAAAGATTGCATCGGATGATTCACTCCCCAAATGGCATCAAACAGTCAGGGCTGGGCCAGGCTGAAGCCAGGAACCAGGAGTTTCATCTGGGTCTCCCAGGTAGGTGCAGGGGCCCAAGCAGTTAAGCCATCTTCTGCTGCTTTCCCAAGCACATTAGCAGGGAGCTGGATCAGAAGTGGAGCAGCCAGGACTTGAACTAGCACACATATGGGATGTGGGTACTGCAGGCGGAGGCTTTATTTGCTATGCCTCAGCACCAGCCCTGGGAGTGGTGTTTCAATGAGAAAAGATGAACTATTGTTTTGACTTACAAAATGTCTTTAGGGCCATTTGTATTTTCATTTCTTTTTCAATCAGTGTTATAATACACATTCTTAGCAATGGCGTCTTTTATTTATGCATTGACAGTTCATAAGGCTTACTCTCACATATAGGCATTTTGGTAACTGCTATATCTCTAGTAATGCCTAGTTAGAGGTACTTAATATTTCTTACATTTTATTTTGCTGCTGTTTGATGGTTTTCTCTGTTTCCTTTTATCTTACTATAAGTCTGTGAATTTTTTTCATCTTTCTTAGATCTGCATTTTGGGCTTTGCTGATCTTCATTAATTTTGTTTTCTACTTCGTCAATGGTTAGGGTTTTTTTTTTTTTTTTTTTTTTTTTTTTTAGATGTATTTGTTTATCTGAAAGGTGAGTTACAGAGCAAGAAGGAGAGAGAGAGAGAGAGGTCTTCTATCCACTGGTTCACTCCCCAAATGGCCTCAACTAATGGGACTAGGGCTGGGCCTGGCTGAAGCCAGGTAACAAACAGTTATCATATGGAGTCTGAACTATTGCTTTTGTTACTGATTAAGTTGATGTTAGGCAAAGTGGCTTCCGTCCATGGGCAAGCAAATGTCATAATACTAAGCCTTACATCTCGTCAGAATTTTCCATCTGGATTCAGAGACTGTTTTACTGAGGAGGCCTTCAGTGATCACTGCCATGGTCAAATTACAGCACAGAGTGTTAGGACAGACTGTGCCGTTCTATTGGAAGTGTGGTTCTAGGAAAGAGAGAAGAGAGGGATTTGCCCTCTGTGTGGTTTCCCCTTGGTGCTGCACATTCAGATCAATCCCTTGGGAGGAGTGTGTTAAGCTTGGGTGAATACCCACCACAAGAGAGGACTTATCTGGTGTGTTCTGCTCCTAACACTCTTTTCTATATGTTCATTAGCTGAGCTTGTTAAGTTCAAGTCTTTAAATTTTTAATTTCATGTGATCTCAGCCAAATACGTAAGAGATATGTCTTTATCCATATCTATATCGAGAGTGTGTCTGTATCTACCTTCATCATCATTATCATCATCATCTATTCATATATGCACGTACACACATACATGCGTCTGTACACATCATGTTGCACATTCCAAATGCTTACTTTTTATTTTATAGTTTCTGCCTTTTTATTTATGTCACATCTGCCTTATCTCCTGAAATACCTTTGTTGTGTTTTCCCAGCTTTAACAAGACTAGCAAGTTCTGGTCACTGCTGCTTTTCTTTAGGAATAAAAGAATTCTGTGTTATACTTTTCTTCTAAGTACAGTTTTTTACCTTGCCTCATGTTTTTGTATTTTTAGTTCTGTTTTTTCCTTTGGTCTTCAGCATTTTTAAAAGGAATAACAAGGTTAAAATGAACACTAAGGGTGGCCTCTGAGGCAAAACAACTGTTGAAGTGACAACAAGCAGTGAGAGTCTGTTGTGAAAAGAAACTGCATTCAATTAATCTAGGTGACAGTAGGGGGGAGTGTGGCAGGGTCCGGGCTGTTTGTATGATGTGAGATGCTGACAATGACACTATTTTGTTTTGTTTGTGTCCCCTAGTTCACTGCATTATTCTGGACTCCTTGTTAATGCACCTTTTGGATTCCTCTCTCCTGTATAAGAACACAATTCTTTCTGTCCCGGCCCTCTAACCCTCCCCGCTACGCCATTGTCCAAGCACAATACCGTCTAAGATGATGCTCGTGAGGTGAAGCAAGTCGGTACCAAGGGATAAAATCTGGTGGAAGTAACTCTCTGCGCCATCACTGGGAGCCATGGGCATATTCAGCAGACCATGAAGAGGGGAGGTGCTCTCTCTCTTCCTGATCCTAGGAAAGGAATTGACAGAATTACCTTAGAGGGACTGAGGCTTGGTCCAGGTTCCTTATCTCCACTTAAGAAAGAATTCAAGGGAGAGATGGATAAGGGGAGCAGAGAGGCAAGATCCATTTCAAGGGAAAGTTCACACTGGAAGATTAAGAGAATGAGCTGCAGCCAACGAATTTTGGGCCATTCTTTTTTACTATCTGAAAGTATATGGGGTGGTGTCTGGGGTGTGGATTAATTGAATATTCAAAGGAGACAGAGTTTATGGAAGGCCTTGAGTACCACATATTCCTGTCCCCTTTTTTTTAAATCTTGGAAGCATCAGGCACATCATGGTAGTGGGAGTGTTGGCCATAGTAATGTTATTTAAATGACATAGTTACATAAAGGTTATCATAAGGGGTGTAGTCTGCAGCCATGTTGGATATTTCTAGCTGGTGCTGGTTCTAAGTGTGCAGCATCATGGAGCTTGCACTTCCAGTACATGGGAGGAGAGGAGAGTTTGAGTGGCACAAAGAAAGGGGGTTGGGGACACGCATGGCAGGGGGTGGTGCAGGGAAGAGGGGTTTGGCTTGAGCAGCACAGCTGTAGCTGTCACCTGGGAGCCATGGCTGGGAAACCTCGGCTCCCGCTGCTCTCACTTTCTCCCTCTCTACATCAGACTCTCCACTCCCAGTTATTCCTCCCACTTTATCATGTTTTATGACTCCTAGGTAAGTGGGTAACTGTAGTTTCAGAGAATCAAACAGAAATGATGGCATTTTTGTCCACTTGGTCTTCCAGAGTAGGCTATAAATCCTTAGCAGGAAAAGAAAGCATCGCCTGTAATTTAATGTGGACAGAAGGGAAAAGGAAGCCAGCACTTCACAAATACACAACCAATACCGAGTGATTGATTTTATCGCCCGACCTGAGATGCCTGGAATTTTACATAACCATTCCATTCTGG
This sequence comes from Oryctolagus cuniculus, assembly GCF_964237555.1. Classification (NCBI taxonomy): domain Eukaryota; kingdom Metazoa; phylum Chordata; class Mammalia; order Lagomorpha; family Leporidae; genus Oryctolagus; species Oryctolagus cuniculus. The sequence goes on from NC_091432.1 coordinate 124,900,862, forward strand.
TTATACTAAGTTTTGCACATGTTTTAAAAAAAAGTTATTTCTCTGATTATTCCCACTAAATACAAATAAAAACCTAGGACATTATTTACCAACTAAACATAAGAATACTTTGAAAGGCAGAAGAATGCTGACTGGTGCCTTGGGGCCTGAGGAATGACAAAGTGGTGGATCCATGTGGTTTCTTGTAGCTTTTTATATCCCATAGGTGTTGCTGGAGAAGCACACAGCAGTGTAAGGCCAATAGGCTCAGAGGGGGGAAAGAATCCCAACAAAAGCCTTTTGTTTCTACCTACAAGACCAGGAGAGGGAGCCTAGTAAGATAGAGACCTCTTAGGTCATAATTGCTTTATCCCAGCCAAACACCATGGGAAAAGCTGTGGGGCCATCTTTATCCTTGCCAGCAACTGCCAAGAGGGGAGAGGAGATGCCTCGCGCTGCAAGGCTGTCCAGAGGCACCTCGGTACCCCCCCTGAATGGTGTTAAACAAGATCTAGGGTGCGGCCGGCGCCGCGGCTCACTAGGCTAATCCTCCACCTTGCGGTGCCGGCACCCCGGGTTCTAGTCCCGGTCGGGGCGCCGGATTCTGTCCCGGTTGCCCCTCTTCCAGGCCAGCTCTCTGCTGTGGCCCGGGAGTGCAGTGGAGGATGGCCCAAGTGCTTGGGCCCTGCACCCATGGGAGACCAGGAGAAGCACCTGGCTCCTGCCATCGGCTCAGCGTGGTGCGCTGGCTGCAGCGCGCCGGCCGCGGCAGCCATTGGAGGGTGAACCAACGGAAAAGGAAGACCTTTCTCTCTGTCTCTCTCTCTCACTGTCCACTCTGTCAAAAAATTAAAAAAAAAAGATCTAGGGTGCTGGCCTTTCGGCTCTGTATCTCTGCTGGTTGGTGATGGGGTGTCAGTGGTGACCACGTCTAAATCCTTCACTTCCTCTTTGTCCTGAGAGCAGTCCAGTGCCCTCTCCCCCTCTTCACTGGGTGGCATCCTGAAAGACTGAGCACAGAGGACTTTGGTCATCACCCACCGGAGATGAGGTCACTCTCACCACGGAATCAGTGGATGCCACATGCAGTGTGAGAACCACCATGCCTGCTCAGCAGCCGAAACCCAGGGCCGCCCGGAGTGTGGGTGGGGAGCCTGCACTTCTACCTCTGACTGGCAGTTACAAGGTGGTGCACACCTCCTTCCCTCCTGAGTACAGTACAAGAGAAATCGATATAAAACTAAAGACTTAAATAAGGTCCATCCTCACAGTAAAATATGAGTATGTCTAGATATCAATCAAAAAACACTTGTCATCCTGAGAGCTAGGAAGAGCCCAAAGTGAATAAAGATGGTCATCAATATATGCTAACACCAAAATGACAGATATATTAGAATGAGCTCATGAAGATGTGGGGGTCAGAAGTTTTTCAGTAAACAACACAAACCTGTTAGAAACAAATGAAAATATAGAAAGCCTCAACAACAACGCAGAAAGTTGCAGAAAAAAAAAGGAAGATATAAGGAAGATTCAAATGGAAACTTTAGGACTGAAAAATGATAAACAAAATAAAACACTCAGTGGATGGATTTCATAACAGAAGATAGACTCCATTAGGAGATCTTAAAGTCTCATACCAAGATCTAATCAACATTTATAATCCACTCACTTAACCAGAGCCCATGCTCTGTGGATTCTATCTTCTGTTATTGAATCCATCCACTGAGAATTTTATTTTGTTTATCATTTTTCAGTCCTAAAGTTTCCATTTGAATCTTCCTTGTATCTTTTTTAAAAATTTATTTTGTTTATTTGAAAGACAGAGTTACAGAGAGAGGTAGAGACAGAGACAGAGGGTCTTCCATCTGCTGGTTCACTCCCTAGATGGCTGCAATGGCTGGAGCTGCACCAATCCAAAGAAAGGAGCCTGAAATTTCTTTTGGGTCTCCCACGTGGGTATAGGAACCCAAGGACTTGGGCCATCTTCCACTGCTTCCCCAGGCTGTAGCAGAGAGCTGGATTGGAAGAGGAGCAGCCAGGACTAGAACTGGCTCCCATGTGGGATGTGGGCACTGCAGGCCAGGGCTTTAACCTGCTGCACCACAGTGCCAGCCCCTTCCTTCCTTCTATCTTTGATTTCTTTTTTGCAACTTTCTTAACCAAGCCCATGCACACTTTTCTTTTAAAAAATGCCCATGGAGCACATACTAAGATAGTTGATATTCTAGGCCATAAAAAAGTCCTAAATAAATTTGAAATAACTGAAATGACACAGAGTATAGAAATACAAAACAGAAAGATAATGGAGGGGCCAGCACTGTGGTGTAGCAGGTAAAGCTGCCGCCTGCAGTGCTGGCATCCCATATGGCACCAGTTCTAGTCCTGGCTGCTCCACTTTCGATCCAACTCTTTGCTACGACCTGAGAAAGTAGTAGAAGATGGCCCAAGTCCTTGGGCCCCTGCACCCATGTGGGAGACCCAAAAGAAGCTCCAGGCTCCTGGCTTTGGATCTGTGTAGCTCCGGCCGTCATGGCCAATTGGGGAGTGAACCAGCAGATGAAAGACTTCTCTCTCTCTCTCTCTCTCTCTCTCTCTCTCTCTCTCCACCCCTCCTTCTCTTTCTGTGTAACTCTGACTTTCAAATAAATAAATAAATCTTTAATAAAAAAAGATAATGGGACCATCTCAGAATGTTTGGAAACTAAACAGTACACATAAAAAAAAATCCATGGGTCAAAGAAAGTCCTAGGAGAAATAAAGAAGAGAAACCAAATGCAAATTAAAATATACATATTAAAGTTTGTGGAGTACAGCTAAAGTGAGTCTGAGAGAAATTTTAGTATTAAAATCCTTCCACCATGCAAGAATACAGAGAGGTGTCATCTATGGACCAGAAAATGGGCCCTCCAAATTTGTTAACATCTTGACAGACTTCCTACACTTCAAAAACTGTAGGAAAGAGATTTATGTTGTTTATAAGCTGCCCAAATTAACAGAACTTTTAAAGAGATTTAATTAATTTAAAAGGGAGAGTTACAGAGAGAGGGAGAGATAGAGAAAGATCTTCCATCTACTGGCTCATTCTCCAAATGACTGCAATGAAATGACTGGAATGGCTGGGGTGGGTCAGACCGAAGCCAGGAACCAGGAGCTGCATCTGGTTCTCCCATGTGGGTGGCAGGGACCCAAGTGCTTGGACCATCTTCTGCTGCTTTCCCAGGCGCATTGGATTGGAAGTGGAGCAGCCGGGACTCGATCTGGCACCTGTATGGGATGCTGGTGTTGCAGGTGGTAGCTTAACTGTGTCTCAACAGCAACCTCCAGATTACAGTATCTTGTTGTAGGAGTCATCGTCATGAGCACATGGTGTTCATTCCAGGAAACAAGCCGGTTCAGGATTTGAAATTCATCAATCTAATCTACCATATTAGCAAGGGACAGAAGAATCACAAGGTTCTAACAACTGATGTGGGAAAAAAAGCATCTGACAAAATTCAAGATCCAATCATGATAAAAATTGCCAGGAAGATAGGGACACTGAGTTCCTTCTTCAAGGAACAAAAATTCTATATAAATGCCACAGCTGACATCATCTTCAGTGGCAAAAGAGTGAGTGCTCTCTCTGTAAGATCAGGAACAAGGCAAACGTGGTTCTGTCATTTCTCTTTTTCATCACAGTCATAGGCATTCTAGCCAGGCATGAAAAGGAACCAGCACATAGACCACAAAAGGACATAAAACACAAAACACTTCCTATTTGTAGACAATGTAATTGTTCACATAGAGAATTAAAAAGACTATTTTGAAAAGTCCTAAAACTCTACAAATTGATTGTTATTTTGATATATTCACAATAAACACTGGGATTAAACAATTTAATACTCTATAACTGCTCAAAAAAAGACAAATGCTTAGCTGTAAATGTAATAAAACACGTAAGGGGCTGGAATGTGAGAATTACAGTGCTGATGGAAAGATAAAGGATCTAAACAAATGGAGAAATGTGTTCAGGCATTGGAAGTGTCTGATCTCCTCAAATTGATACCCAGATTTAGTAAAAAATCTTAAATTTTAAAAATTTATTTCTTTTTATTTATTTGAAAGGCAAACAGAGGTGGGGGGGTGGGAGAGACAGAGAGAAAAAGAGAGAGGTCTTTCATGTGCTGGTTCACTCCCCAAATGCTTGCAACAGCTGAAACTGGGCCAGGCTGAAGCCAGGAGCCAGGAACTAAGTCCTGGTTTCCCACATGGATCCATGTACTTGGGTCATCACCACTGCTTCTCAGGGAGTGCACTAGCAATAAGTTGGATTGGGACTTAAACCCAGGCACTCTGGTGAAAAATATAGGTGTCCCAAGAAACATTTTTTAAAAATATCTTTTAAAGATTTATTTGTATATCTGAAAGACAGAGATACAAACAGAGAGGAAGAAAGAGATGAGGAGGGAGGGAGGGAGGGAGGAAGAGAGAGAGAGAGAGAGAGAGAGAGAGAGAGAAAGAGGAATCTTCCATCAGTTAGTTCACTCCCCAAATAACCACAGTTGTCGGGGCTGGGCCAGGCTGAGGCTAGGAGCCAGAAGCTTCTTCTAGGTCTCCCACATAGGTAGCAGTGGCCCAAGCACCTGGGCCATCTTCCACTGCTTTCACAGGTACACTAGTGGGGAGCTGGATCCATTGTGGGATGCTGGCACTGTAGGCGGCACTTGACCTTATAAGCCACAGTGCTGATTCCCCCAGCAACATCGTAATCATTGAGCCAAACACCTCCCCCTAACACAAATGTTATCAAAATTCTAGAAGGATATTTTGCAGATATAGTAGTGTATATCCTGAAATTTATATAAAAGGGCAAAGGAACTATAACATCTAAAACAATTTTGGAAAAAAAATACTAAAATGACTGAAATGGGCAAAGGTAAAGGCACTGGTGAATTTAAAATCCAGTATTATTGTAATTTCGCTTGTAATTCACTTTTTATTTTCTACAGAATTTACAAGACAAAGTCATAAAATAATTATAAACGTATGCTCTTGGGCACAGCATGTTCAGAGTTGTGATTTGTAACATCAGAATCATAAAGGGAGAATGGGTCTTTTTAGGAGCAGAATTTTCAAATATGGTTGACTTTAGTTGGAATCAAGTAAATACAGTGATAATTTTAAGATGTTATATGCAAACCCTTTGGTAACCACAGATAGAATATGTGCAGTATACACAAAATATGCACCATATAAAAAGTTAATGAAAAAAGGTGAAAGAAATAACATAAGAGTGAAAGCTATACAACTCTAAGAAGAAAGCATAGGATAAGGCCTGTGTGATGTGTCCCAGGGTCTAGTATGGTGTCTGACCGACAGTAGGTTCTCAGATATTTCTTAAATGCATGATCAAGTCTCACAGATGTCTTACGTGGTAGCTGGAAAACTGAAGTCTTCTGAATCCAAGCGTAACCTCCGTTAGTTGAGACAGCATTTGTTTCCATGATCTCTCTACTTTTATCTCTTGAGCTGTACCTGTCTATGGGCATGGACAGTAGTTTTGCCTTTCTCTGAAACCGTTCTTTATATGTTAGTAGTACATTCCACTACACATTTTTGAAGTTTCTTTCTGTAGAACTGAATCACTTGGCCTTCATTGCTGAGATTACCTGATGACTTATTAAAATATGAAGGCAGGGTTTCCCAGGCAAACCTGGAACTGACATATCTGTAGTAATACTACGTCTGAGTAAGCCAGAGGTGTAACAGCCCATTATGATATTTTTATGGAGGATTTATTTTTACTCCTGACACCTTCTGTAATCCAAAAAATTACTCAGGGACTAGGTACTCAAAACCTAGGTTGGCTCAATATGAAAGCATGCATGTTTGCAAATAGTTTCCAAATGCATGAGCTGTAAGTAGTTGTCTATGTAGGCATTTGGAGAGCTATAAAATAAAAATATAGCAAAGAAGCAGAAAGAGTTCTGATCTGGGTCCCTGGTTGGAGATGGAGGTGTTAGCTTGTGTGGGCAGAAAATGTTCTGGTGTTGTCTGGCAAGTTCCCAGCAGAGGGCGCTGTCAGTCTGTGGGAAACCTCCTGGGTCCTCCCAGCATCCTTTGATCCTTGCAGTTTTATATTCTTGCCATTACTTTTAAGACCTAGCTTTGGTGACTGTCACCTCAGGGAAGCATCTGGATCTGAGGTTTGAGCACTGGCCCAGGGTTTATTGGGAAATACTGTATTCACCTTCTCAGGATGGAAGGGGCTCTGTCTAGTTTTAACCGAAGCCCCAGAGACAGAGACTGAAACTAAAATTAGCAAGAAAGCTTTCAAGGCAAACAACTCCATCTATTCTCCCAGACTCAGCTTCCTGTTCTCTTTGAACGCTTGGCTTTGAAATCAGACCTGTTTTCTGCAGGTTGCCATAAAACGTGGCAGCACGCAAGGGCTGCTTAAGCATGGCTTCTCTTGGCGAACTGTGCTGCCTGGACTAAATGAGCTGAGCACGCGAGGAGATGACAGCCGAGAAAGACAGGGGAATAATATATTTTTCATTCGACAGCAAGCCAAGGGAGATTATGGTAGCTCACAGCAGAACCTTGGGAAGTGCCGGGCAGTCACGAATGCTAAAGCCTTCGGGATTCCTGCCAAGGGGAGGTGACATATGTGCTTGAGGCCATAACAACTTTATAGGCGACACAGAGAGTGACAGGTTGGCTTGCACTGGAGGTTTGATGTTTTGTATGCTTGAAGGTACTACTTAACCACCACCTCCCTATTTTTTTTTTTTTTTTGGTAATTTATTTAGAGACAGAGAAAGGGAGACATACACACACACACACACACACACACACATAGAGTGTGAGTGTGTGTGTTGGAGGGGAGAGAAAAGAGTGTTAGTTCCCATCTGCTGGTTCACTCCCCAAATGCCTGCAACAACCAGGTTTGGGTCAAGCTAGAACCATGAGCCCAGAACGCAATCCATGTCTCCCACATGGGAGGCAGAGATCTGACACTTAAGCCGCCACCTCTGCATTGATAGGAAATTGCAATTGGGAGTGGGGCCAAGGCTTAAATCCATGCGCTCTGCTAGGTAATGTGGGTGTCTCAAGTGGAGTGTTACCTGCTGTGCCCAACACTCCCCCTCAACTCCCTGCTTTTGCAACCATTTCCATCTCCAGAAAACTTTGAAGGCGACTTTGAATCTTTCAAGGATGATATTCAGCTGCCCAGGTGAGTGTAAAAGAGGTTGTAGAAAGAAAGTGTGGTTTCCTATTAGATAGCTGCTAGGGGGTATTAAGTCGTGGTTTCTCGCTTTGAAAGGTCAAGTCTCTTATTAATAAGAGACTGAATGGGAATCAGACCTTATGGCTAAGAGCTGGGGGTAAGAGGAGAAAATGAGCATTTGTGAGCCCCTGCAGTGTGCCAGGTGCCTTTCCTCCTCTAGCAACCATGCAGCTCCGTTACTTCAGGACGGTTGTCTCATCATTTACCATATGGTGCACTTAGGAAGGTTGCAGGAACCCATCAGAGGTCACAGTCAGGGTGAGAACTAGGGTAGGACCCAGGGCTGTTAGCTGAAATTCCAGGTCTGTGCCACCCATTAATACTGGACTCCTTGGCACCTTGAGGGCATCAGATCTTCCCATATGTGTAGATCAGTTGCCTTCCTAGGGAAAGTGCAGATTGTCTTGGGAGCAGAAAGGAAATTGTTATAGGGAAACCTGACCTGGGGGAAGTAGGTGTGTTTATCTGCATCACTCTTTCCTCCCTCCCTTCCTCCCTCCCTCCCTTCCTTCTTTCATTCTCAAGGACTTATTTACTTATTTGAAAGTCAGAGTTACAAAGAGAGAGGGAGAGAGAGATGGGGGTGGGGGAGGAGAGAGAGAGAATAAATCTTTTACTCACTTGTTCACTCTACAAATGGCTGCAATGACCAGGGCTGGGCCAGGCCAAAGGCGGGAGTCAGGAACTCCGTCCAGATCTCTCACATGGGTGGCGGGGCCCCTTGGGTTACCTTCTGTGGCTTTTCCCAGGCCATCAGCAGGGAGCTGGATCAGAAGTGGGAAGCCCATGTGGATGCCAGCAGTTGAAGGTGGCAGCTTCACCTGCTACACCTCAATTCTGGCCCCTGGATCACAGCTTCTTTCTAGGTACCAATCATGAAGCCTGAACCAGCTCCCAGACTGCATTCTTTGGGGAAGAAAGGCCAAGCCACTATGGTCCAACAATGATCTTAACCTGAGCCCTGCCTTTAAAATCTCTGCACTCCACATCTCTGGGGCTTCTGGGAAGAAAATACTCCTTGAAGAGTCTGATTGCTGCTTCACTGTGGCCTCGGGAAAGGGGAGCATCTTGGGGGAAAATAAGAAATCATTGGATGTCTATAGCTAAACATTCCTTAAACACCTGTGGGCTCCTGGATAGCTCTTTTCAGCACAGGTTCTAAGAAGAGGACAATGAATGCAATGATGAAGATGATGATGATGACAACCACAACCATGGCAATGACAGAGTGCTTGGTTGTATGTGCATACGGTGCACATATGCAGTGGACTTGGAAGTGGCCCACAAGGGACCAGATGACCTCCTAGACAGGAACATGGAAGAGACAGAGTCCAAGGATAGAGAACTACAGTCAGGAAGTGACACCGTTTGCTTACAGGTGATGGGAGTGGCTTATGGTTTTTAAAGTCACCCATGCAATACCACTGCAGCCCAGAACTCCCCAGCCGTGGAGGGGCCTGCAGGGCCTTGTCCTTCTGAACAAGCCAAAGGCTAATGTGTGCTCTCAAATACCGTGCAGTTGCAGCCCCAGAGGGACCCAGGACTGGCACCCTTGGCTTAGTTCTTCTCCCCTCTTGGGAAGCTCATCCTCACCTTCCATAGCTGGTCAAGTCCCAGTCATCTTTCAAGTCCCACTTGTCACCTCCCCTCTCATTCTCCCTTGTCATTGCCAAACACTGGCACTAACATCAAGTGTAGGTAGAGCCAAGCTAGGCTTACAGAGGTCTAAACACTCATTAAATGTTATCTACTAAAAAATTGAACAATATTTATACTTCCTGAAGAATGTTCAGTTATTTGTGAATTTTGCTTTCCTGGGCAAAGGTTTCCAGGAATGGAAAAGTTATGTCAGTGAACACAGAATAATAACCAAGCTATGAGGATATAAGATAGGTAGGGATAGAGGTTTTGATTTTCACTCTTCATAGAAAATCAACTTCTCCCTCCATGGTAGACATAGCCACATTTGTTCACATTCTAATCACAGTGCATATCCCAGAACTCTGGTCAGGAGTCTCTCTCCTGCCTCTGAATGAGCTCCTTGAGAGCAAGGGCAAAGCTTACAAACATTCAAACATACTGCGGGCTCCAGTGGTGACTGAAGAGGCTTTAGTTAGCCAGGACGCCATCAGTGCTAGGAAGATGCCCGTATATACCTGCTTCCCTGGTGACATGACGTTTCCTCAAACCTCAACATGGCCTTGGCAAGGGCCTGACTTGAGTAGTATAGTCCCTGCCACCCATGTGGGAGACCTGGATTGAATTCCAGGCTCCTGGTTTTGGCCTGGTCCAACCCTGGCTTTTGGTAGCATTTGGGGAGTGAACTCATGGATGGAAGATCTCTGTCTCTCTGCTTTTCAAATATAGACAAATAAATAAGTAGTCATTTGAAAAAAGAAAGAGAAACAAACATCTACATACCTTAAGAAAGGTGAGACCTTGGGGTTGGCATTGTGTTGTAGCAGGTAGAGCCACTGCCTAGAGCCACTGCCGGCATCCCATATGGGCACTGATTCAAGATCTGGCTGCTCTGTTTCTGGTCCAGCTCTCTGTTAATCTGCCTGGGAAATCAGCTGAAGATGGCCCAAGTACTTGGGCCTCTGCCAGCCATGTGGGACGTCCAGAAGAAGCTCCTGACTTCTGGCTTTAGCTGTTGTGACCATCTGGGGAGTGAGCCAGCCGATGGAAGATCTCTCTGTCTCTTCCTGTCTGTGTGTAACTCTTTCAAATAAATAAATAAATATTTAAAAGAAAAACAAAAAGAAAGGCGAGACTTTCATGTCTTAGTGATGTAGGCAGGCAGATAGGATAAAATTGATTAGATTTGTGAGCTGGAAGACCACGCCCCTGTGTGATCCCGTGCCCCTGACCCCACCTGTATGCCCACCTGCCAATCACACTATGTAACCACTCCCCTTCGGGAGTGAATAAAAGGCTTGGAACATGGTGGGCCCTTCCCTTGTTCCCCCTTGTTGCCCTGTGGGCACGTGGCCTTCGGGCCACCTGCTCTCTGATTTCCTGCCTCCATATGTGGCTTGTTCCTGGCCTGCTCTCTGCCTGGTACAGACTTAACTTAGCTTCTAGACTTCTCTTTCTCCCTTAAATAAAGCCCTCACTCTCCTGCACATTTCTCTCATTGAATAAAAGGCTTAAAAACTTACCATGTTGTCTAATCTATCTGAGCCAGTTTTCAGAATTCTATGAATAAGTGGCAAGAGCCCACAGGCTTATCAATATTGAAAATTATTAATAAGCAGTCTGATATCATTAGAACCACTGCAGGAAGAGTGATTGACAACCCCACTGTTAGATTCCCCTGAATATAGATCAGTAATCAATGATTTTAAATCAGTAATCAAGTCTATTAACTGTTACCAAGTATTCTTTGATTTTCAGTGTGATTGATAGCTACACATGTATCTGTATGGTTTTAAACCCATCTCAGTGTGTGCACCCAAACTCAGGCTTGTGGAACAGCCAACTGAGCCAACTAACTACAGGTTGAATCCTGAGTTTGACTAGCTGAATAAACTTTAACTTTGATTTTTCAGCCAGATTCTGATTATTTCAGTTAACAAGAGATGCACTGAAAATGTTCTAGAATAAATGAAAGGGAAGTTTTCCACTAGTAACAGGTTGCATGACCATTTATAGAGAAATCCTTCAATGCATGTTCAACTATATTGGCACTTCTCCCCTGCCTTCTTGCCTCCCGCCCTTCCTCTTTCTCTCAAAGAAGATGAGAGAAAAATATGATCAATTTAGAGCAAGGAAAAAAATGTGAAACTACAACCTCTCGCATCTGGTCTTTAATCAGAAGCGAGGATATATATTTCTGAGGTGGGAAAAAGGTCAAAATCAGCATTTGCAAAAATGTGATGTATCTTGGATAACCCGGCATGAGATGTTGGCAGTGTGCCTCTTCCTTCTGGATAAGTACATGAATTTAAAACCAGGTTACTGATCTGGCTGCGACATTATAGCAGCTTCATTTTCTTGCTTAATCTTCCAGAATCAATCAGAATCCAGTGTTCAGACTGTAGCTTTGCTAAAGTAATTGCTTGGGAGGGATCTCAGCCAAATTACTAACGGTCACTTCATGATTTTTTTTTTTACTGGGTCCACAGTGATAGAAAAAGATCTCTGCTTGGATCCAGAAGCCCTGCTTTAATTGCCATTTCTGCAGTCAGACAACACACAGGAAGCGTCTTCCAGCCGTTTCTTCCCTTCCCATGATCCCATGGAGTACTGTGGTCTGCAGAATTTCTACTAGAACAGTCAGCCAAAGGATAAAGAAGACGAGTGGAGGAGGGAGTTGAAACTGGGCAGGATCTCAGGAGTTTCAGATAATCAGAATGCCAATAATGCACTCTGATAGATTCACATTTGCATAACAGGCTTGTCAATACAAGCTCATTCTAGTCTCATTGAAGAAATGAAAAGGTGACAGACTAGTCGCTGTCCCTATCAGTTATTGGTCTGGGTCTCTTGCCTCCAAAGGGGTTTCACCTGGTGAAATAGCAGGTAGCCTTCAAAAAGCTCATGGAAATGTCAGATTGAAGGATACATTTATTTTGGTGAATAAAGATAAAGGCTTGGTAATCTGATGCTAACAATGCAATATACTCCTCTGAGAATCGTTGAGCACTTATTGCTGGGGTTGTACAGGTAGGGCCGCATACATTGTAAGCCTTTCATAACTTGCATTTTCCAGGAACTTGATGTTGGCTCACTGCTGGCCAAAGGGAGTTCTAAATTGAGGGTGATGCACACTGAAGAAAAAGGTGAAATTGGGGATTAGGTAAGGATAGGCAGTGTTTTAGGAAAGGGCAAGAAGGCATTGTTAGTACGGAGTAACAGCTGAATACAATAGCCAACATCTGCTTAGCCCTTAAATAATCATTGCCATAGTCTCACAACAGAATGTCACACGGGGGGCCAGGCATTTGGGGTGCCCATGTCCCATGTTGGAGTGTGGGTGCTGCTCTAGAGCCCAGCTTCCTGCTGATGCATACGCTGGGATTAACAGCAGTGATAACTGTGCTTAGGCCCCCGCCACTCAGGTGGGAGATCCAGATTAGGTTCTGGGTTCCTGGATTTGGCCTGACCCGGCTCTGGCTATTGTGGGCGTTTGGGAAGTTAACCAATGGAAGATCTCTCTTTCTCTGTATCTGTTCTGTTTTTCTGCCTTTCTAACAAATGAAGATTTAAACAAAATAACCCATGGACATGAAAGTGAAGGACTCCATATCTATAGTCAAATCTACCTTCTGTAACAGAAAGGAAGCAGAGCAGTCCAGGAAGACTACCTGTCCCATTGTACTCTTTTTAGAAAGCTTAAAAACAACTAAAACTAAACAATATACTGCCTGGCATACATATTCTTATAAGAATAATGTAATAAAAAAGCCAGGAAATGATTCACACATGATTTAGGGTAATGGTTCTACATACTTGTATAGTGTGTAAACAAATAGTGTATGCCTATTGCTTCATTCACCCTCATAAACTGTAGAAAAACTGAGCAGGAGGAGAGGGTGGGGAATGACATGGGGATGAGCGTGAAGGTGTGGACGGGTATTGGGTATTCCTTATATTACAAATAAATACATAAAATAAAAGAGAATGCTGCATAGACAAATGGTGGACGTGTGTCATGGAACAAGGATTATGACTAATTCCAATTCTATGGACCTGAGGTAAACCCAGACACAAATCTATAAACAAATATAAGACAAACGCAGAAGAAAACAAATCAGACACTAAGCACTTACCGTGAGCAGACACTGGCCTCAGCACTTTGTAGGCGTCATCTCATTTATCCTGTGACCACTTTATGAGGTAGGGAATGTTATAAATCCCGTTTTACACATAAGGCAATTAGGCACAGAGAGGTTAAATCACTGGCTCTGTTCTTCAAACTTCCTAGCTCAGTTCCTTCCTGAATTTCAACACTTGTTGGAGCAACTCATCGCTCAGTAGCTATTGTCTAAGAATGTGCTGTATTACACAGCACTGGTCGGTCGGCATGTATGCAGTGTCCAGTGTCTTCTTTAGCCTGACACTGCTGACCCTAAACCCCTGGCCAGATGTCATGGGTAGTGTTTGCCAAGAAGTAACCGCTGATTGAGTGTGAGAGCCTCCCCATGCATGAGCTAAACAACATAGTCTGCTGTTCTATGGAGAGGCCCGTGGTGAAGAAGTTGACCTAGGGATGGAAAGGGCTATACTCATTAGACCGTATCCCCCAGAATTTGGATTATAGAGTATGGAGAAGATTGGTCAGGGGCTAGAAATTTGAGAAGGCCTAGCAGATAAAGCAAGAGGTGTCAAGAGAGACGTGCAGGTTCCTGAGATAGCCCATTTCTGGAGATGGCATTTGCGCAGGAGCAGAAAACACAGGCACATCTGTGATTCTCCAGACCGTGTACAGACCGCACTTGCCAGATATGCCATCCATCCTACTCCACTGTAGAAAGGCTGAGCAGGAGGGATTTATGGATGAGCTGCAGTAAATTCTTTTTTCTTCACAATGTGTGCAAAAGGATGGTAGTAAATGCACGTGCGTTTCTCACATGAAAGATTTCCCTCCAGCAACCCTTTCTTGGGGCTGACTTAGAGGCCACAAACAAGAAAGGCCTCTGGAGAACCCAAGGAAGAAACTGGCATGAGGAATGAAATTAAGTTGAAAACCCCCTTTGACATTTACGAAAAGTCAACAACCATCTAAGTGATGAGGGAGACCAAAAATATAACTGGCTGAATGTCAATTTTAAAACTAGAAAGATAGCTGCTACTTTATCTCGCTGAGCAGGTGTTTCTGAGCAGTAAATAACTCACGGACGGTCTATTAAACTTTAATGCTTGTGATAACAGCAAAGACCATGTTGCCGCCCTCCTAAAAATACATATATATAAAAACAAACAGCAATTTTCAACATTTATGCTTTGCACCATTTTCTTTCCACAGTTGTTTTACTGCATTATCTTCTGCTATTATCTTGGCCACAAGTCCCTGCTGTATGAAGCTGATTTGCAATCGTGGGCAGAACAACCTAATGTAATTAACTATCTGGCAAGTGTACAATGATCATTTCCACATAAAAAAGATTCTCTCCTTGAATGAACACCCTCCAAAGAAGGCACTGATTTCACTGCCTGGAAAGCAGGGGGATGAAATTTTAATTTTGGCGGGGGGTGGGGTGGGGGAGTGGGAGGAGGCGTGTTTTCCTTGCTGCCTTCATTTAGTTTAAACTCAGCATCTCAGGGAGGTTTTTACTGAAATAGTGGTGATGGCACTTCAAAGTGACTTTAAAAAATATCCAGAAGAAAAAAAAATGAGGCAACGTAATTGGAAAAAGGTTAGACACAAAGAGATGTGCAATTTGAATCAGGCAGATGAGAGTTATTACCTAATAATGAGGCTTTGCACTCCTCTTACACTGGCTTTTGTGTCTGAGCCTTTACAAACCATAAGCTAATGAAGCTCCCTGCCTCCCTTGTAACTGAGGTCGCTGTTGTGGCCCTGTGATAAATGGAGAAAATAAGGCTCCGCGTCCAGGTGAACTTGGCTTTTCTTCAGTTCAAACTGTTCATTCATGCCGCGGTTTGGAATAAAACTCAACAAACTTCCACTCCCAGCTTCTCTTGCTTATTTGCTTCCTTTACCTAAAATGCTGAGATGTCTTATTCCAGGCTCTGCAAAATGAGGTCCCAGGGTACAGAGAGAGGGGGACACAGTGGTGATGGGGCTGGGGAGCCGGTTTTTAAGAGCCCCTACCATGGAGGTTTAATGGAGCTAGCCTCGGAGAGGAAATCCTCTTATGCAAATGAGAAGGGAGTGATGAGAGGGCACAGCTGTGCACCAGAGCCCTTTGTTAAACGTTCAGGCATTTGCCAGCAGGTTCTTAAAAGTAGGGTAGCTCGAAATAGGTAGCAGAGAAAGTATTTACACCTGGAAATCAGCAAAGGCTGCAAGTATCCGGGCTCCACCACTTCCAAGCCAGTTGACCAGCTCATCACTGTGATGGAAAGAACCTGAGCCTTCCAGGGCGGCTCAGGAACCCTGTAAGACTGTCTCGTATCCTGCATGAGAGAAGTGCTGTTTAATAATCATAGGTCAATAGATGATAAGGAAACTCCCTAGGAGGGGAGAAAACTTAGTTGATGCTGTAAACGCCAGTGAAGTCTGAGGTTTTGGTTACCATTAGATGGTTGTGGGAAAATCCATTATTGGAATTTAGAAGGGACTATTTATTTTCCCTGGCTACTTCGGCTCCACGTCTACGTCCTACCCAGTCTCTATTCAATCCCCCTTATCCAATCACTCATTCATTCATCCAGATAGTGTTGATTCCTCCCTGAAGAAATATTTTAAAAGAAGCAGCCTGGGAGAAGCAGCCAAAACAACCAGCTAACATTTAATTTAACACTTTGTGCAGGCACTGTTCCATGCTCTTTATAATTATTGACTCAAACAACTGAATTAAGTGAACATGATTAGTAGTGTCCCTACTGTATAGATAGGGAAGCTTAGGTTCAGAAAGTTGAATGTGTCCTCTGTTTTGGCAAGTGCGGGTCAGGGCTTGCTCAGTGAGCAGCCTTTCTGTAGGCCACAGGGTCATGGTGAAGCACAATCCGCCAGGCCCCTTTGGGTTCTGTACTGGAGACAGCACCAAAGTGCAATCCTGGCTCTCAGCGTTTTCTCCCTCACCTGTTTCCCCATGCAAATGCAGAAAATACCTGCTTTGTTTATGTGTTTTTTGGTGAGGTCCAAGGAGACAATGTATTGAAAAGTATCTTGGTTAATGGTGAATTGTTTTGCAAATGTGTAACCAGTCTCCTTTTCCTTCCTACTTGAATCATGCCTGCATCACTTTTCTCTTACCATTTCCTTTGTTCCATGGCTTCCATCAATCTAAAAGATTAATTTCTACTCCAAAGAAGGTGATCTTTTAAGTCATTTCCTTAAAACTTGCTAAGGTCCTTGAACTGACAAGCTGTATTTTGTAAAAATGCTGACTTGTCATCCTGATGTTCATATTTACGACTAATTCCCGGGAGACGGGTCTCAGAGCCTCCCCAGAGATGGCACTGGTTCCTTACCCGTACATGCACATGCGCGTATATACACGTGTGCCTACACATCTGTGTGCAGTGCATTCGTTTAGGTTGGTATGGGAGACACAGAAGTAGAAGAAACCACCCATATGTGAAAGCACACCTCTGTAACACAAAGGCAGGACACAGGCTCTTGTCTGTCTCCCTTAGACCAAGTTGTCCTTGCCTGTCCTTTACCAAAAGGAATTCACTGAATTGAGGAAGTGGTACAGCTAGCCCTGCAAGATTCTAAGCTCCAGACTCAAATAGTCATTTGCTTTTCTAGTAGACAAAACTCTGTTGGCTAGTAGGGTCTGTTGGGGTTTAGGGACTTCCAGCTCCGAGGCCAAAGGAAACCACCACTTCCATGTAACCCCCCTCTCCCCCAGACCAACTGAAGCTCACCTTGCTGTCATGCATTTCCCAAACAGCACATCACTGCTGACCCATCAAAATGAGGTCACGAGCACTACTCACCAGGAATTTGGGCATGAGCCGATCTCAGCCCCAATTTCTTTCTTTCTTTTCTTTTTTTTTTTAATATTTATTTATTTGAAAGAGTTACAGAGAGAGAGAGAGAGAGAGAGAGAGATTCCATCCACTGGTTCACTGTGCAATTGGCCACAGTGGCCGACACTGTGCTTGATCTGAAGCCAGGAGCCACGAGCTTCCTCCGGGTCTCCCACGTGGGTGCAGGGGCCCAAAGACTTGGGCCATCTTCTGCTGCTTTCCCAGGCTACAGCAGAGAGCTGGAATGGAAGTAGAGCAGCCGGGACTAGAACTGGCACCCATATTAGATGCTGGCACTTCAGGCAGCGGCTTTTCCCGCTACGCCACAGCGCTGGCCCCAGCCCCAGTCCCAGTCCCAGTCCCAGCCCCAGCCCCAGCCCCAGCCCCAATTTCAATCCACGAGAACCTTCACCCCTAACTCCTCAGGGAGCCTGGGAAAAAGCAATAGCTGCCCAAGTCCTTGCTCTGTGCTTGGCGATAAATACCTACTTTCTTCCACCATGTCAGTGATTGGCTGTCTGTGCTGTGGGCAAGTGGACTCGGTTTTGGGGGTTCTATAATGTTGCAGTTGATTCTCAACAATGTTGCAGTGGATTTGTTTCTGAGAGGAGGAGCGTGGTGAAGGCAAGAGGCACGGAGTCACCACACAGACCCCGGGAGTTGGGTGAAAGCGGGCTTGAGGCAAGCAGCCCGCAGACTCGTTTATTTCAGTTGGTACAACAGCTTATATAGCCAGCCAATCTGGTCAAGGGACGGTCTATGCCCCAACCAATCACAGCCTGTTGCCAGGCAGTTTCCAAAGCCACCCAATCACAGCCTGTTGCCAGGCAGGCTCCGTTTGCCATGTGGGTTTCAAAGCCATCCAATCACAGCCTGTTGCCAGGCAGGCTCCATTGCCAGGTGGGTTTCAAAGCCATTCCTGAGTAACTGACCCTTGCTTGCCAGCAGCCTTCTTGGCATGGCCTTCTCATTCCACCACACTATAGCAATGAGTTTGGGGTGTCATTTGGCAACATAGGGCAAGTGACTCATGAAGCACTGCTAGCAAAATTGCAGGCTGTCACCGAGGGGTGGTTCAAGCTTGCTGCAGGGAGCAAGGGCACCTCCACATACCACAGCCGTGGTCCCTGTGGCCCTTGCCTCCCTCTCTTCCTCCCTCTCCACTCACACCCCTGCCTCTCTCTGTAGAGCATCATAGCTGTTGTGCCTCATATCTCAAACCACCATCCAACTCCATACATCCCAGGACAAAGTCCCCTTCCACACTGTGCTGCTCATTTCGCCACCTTGGCTGTTACCAGCACCCTCTGCAGCAAATACGCCCCTCCCACACTGGACGGGCGAGAGTCTACAAGGAAGAAGCTGAACCAGGTTCAGCAAGAACAGTAGGCTTGCACCAGGCAGAGTCTCAATTTGGCTCTTGGCTTTTGGCTCTGGGGGTTTAATCTTGGCTCTGCCTTGTTGGACCAGGTGGTGTTGGTTTAAAGAACCTATGTGTAGGCCATTGCAAAGATAAAGTTACCACTTCCTGAGCGTTCACTAAGTGCAAGGCACTTTCTTGAATGATTTGCAAGTATTATCTCATTTAATCCTCTGCCAATCCGTAAAGTAATTATAGTTATGAATTGCATTTTATAGGAGGAAGCTAAAACCTGGGCTAGGAAACTTGGCCAAGGTCACACCCTTACTAAGATTTAAGAGCTGGGCTTTGAACTCTGGCTGTTGGTCTTGAGAGTCTACGTTCTTCACCACTTCTTCACTTGGTTCAAAGGCAACATTGCATATTTTCTGTCTAAATTGTAATTAGAAGATGGACGTTGGAGGCAGAATTCCAAGAGGGTCCCATGGAAGTCTCTACCTACCCCCCATCTGGAGTCATGCCCTGTATCATCCTCTCCTCTTTAGTGTGGGTGGAACCTGGGACTTGCTTCAACTGCTAGGATATGGCAAAGCTGATGTACTGTCAATCCTGTGAGTTCGTTACATTATTTAAGTCTTGGCAGCTTAGAGGGAGGCTCTGCTGATGATCTGATCCTGAAGAAGCAAAGAGCGAGGAGCTGCCTCTGGGGAGGGCTGCAAATCCAGGGACTTCCAATAGGCCTGCAGGCAGTCTTTAGCCAACAGCCAATGAGAAGTGGAGGCCCTCGGTTATTTGTCTGCAAGGAGGTGAACTCTGCCAACAACCAAAGTGAGCTTGGGGTGAGATTTCTCCCCAGCCCAAACTCCAGATGAGAACAGAGCTTGGCACCTTGGTTCCAGCCTCTTGAGACCCTGAATAGAGGGCCTATCTGATTCTTAAACCATAGGTACTAAAAGACCATACATGTAAGTTGTTGTAAACTGCCACATTTGTGCTGATATATTATACACCAATAGAAAACTTCTGTAAGTTAGGAATTTGCCCAAGGTTACACCCTTATTAAAATTAAAGATCTGAGATGTGAACCCAGGTGTATCTGACATGAAAGTCTGCGTTCTTAACCTCTTTTCCATTGTCCCTGTTTCTAAAATGTTTATTTGAGAAGCAGAGAGAGAGAGAGAGAGAGAGAGAGAGAGCAAGCAAGAGACAGGGAAGGAAGGAAGGGAGGGAGGGAGGGGGAAGAAAGAAAAAGAGTTTTCATCTACTGGTTCTCTCCCCATGGAGGCCAGACTGGGGCCAACGCTGCAGTGGGGAACACAATCCAGTTCTCCCACGTGAGTGTCAGGAACCCAAATAGTTGAGATACCACTGCTGACTCTTGGTCTGCTTTAAGAGGAAACCAGAGTCAGGAGTAGCGTCAGATACTGAACCCAGGCCCTCTGATGGGAGCATGAGTGCCTTTTATTAAGTTTTTAAAATTATTTATTAAAGTCAAAGTTACAGAGAGAGAGGGAGAGCCACAGAGAGATCTTATATATCTGCTGATTTACTCCCTAGATGTCTGCAATGGCCAGGGCTGAGGCAGCCAAAGCCAGGAGCTTCATCTGAGCCCCTCACAAGGGTGGCAGGGGCCCACACACTTGGGCCATCTTCTGTTGCTTTTCGCAGGCCATTGGCAGGGAGCTGAATCAGAAGTGGAGCAGCCGGGGCACGAACTGGTGCCCACATGGTATGCCATCCAGGCTGCCACGCTGGGCTGTACATGGTAAATGTCCGCCCCTACCTCTTTTAAAAATGTTTTTAAAGATATTTCTGCTCAATATTGAAATTACTTCACCAATCTTCTACTTCTTGAACAAGTCACTGCCCGTAGTATCCTCAGTAGAGGAAGCTTTGGTAGTTCTTTCCGACTCTCCTGCTCTTCGACTTTCTTTTTGCCACGGCTGACAACATTGCCAATTGTGGGTGCCGCAGTCCCTGGCCAGTGTAGACCTGCAGATGTGTTCTATCATTATATTTTCAGATGCTTACAAGTCTGTGCAGTTTCTACCACCTGTACTTCAAAATCCTAAATCATGTAATTTTCTAGAATGGATAGAAAATTAGATCTGTCTAAAGACAACCATAAAGATCCTAGATTCCCTCTACGTTTAGAGGAGCTGTAAACTATGAGGAGGACATTCAAAGCACTTAACTGAAGAAGCTAAGTAAATGGGGCCAAACATGAAAGAGAAGGAACCAGTATAAAAGGCTGTTTCAGCCTTAGATTAGGATGTCAGATCCTTTGAGAAACTGGGTTTTGAGCCTTGTCTTTGTGTCTAGTCAGCATTGTCTGATTCTCAGGGCCCCTGGTTTAAAAACTGAGAATTTCAAAGCAATTATAGGAGATCATTAAACCAAGCACAGACCTCCTGAGTGAGGGGCCTCGGGTGACTGCTCCGTCCTGAGCACAATCCCACCCGTCCTGAAGAATGCTGGGCCTTGTGTGATTGTCACCGACACCTGCTAACTCTTTTCCTCTATGCCTCTTGCCCCACCTGTTGGTGTGTCAAGCCCACCCCTGAAATCTGTATTATGCTCCCCCTCCCATCCCTGCTGCCCTTGGTTACGTGGGAATATCTACGGTGTGCAGTAGGGAGAACTCTCATCTTCCTGTTTTACAGATCAGAGAATTTAATAGCAAAAGTGACCAATGTCTTGATCAAAGTCACGCAGAAAGTGTAGTCCTTTTCTATTCGTATCTGCTTCTAATAGAATAATAAATACGTGTAGGTGTGGGCAGCTTTCTTGTTCTATCCTTACCTCACGTCCCCATCCTCCATCCTCTATTCCAGTCCCATCTACTGCTCCTAATGCAGAGTTGTACATAAGTTGGTGGCTGAGGGTCTTATTTTAAAAGTTAATTGGAGGGGCCAGTGCTGTGGCACAGTAGGTTCATCCTCTGCCTGTGGTGCCAGCATGCCATATGGGTGCAAGTTCTAGTCCCAGCTGCTCCTCTTCCCATCCAGCTCTCTGCTATGGCCTGGGAAAGCAGTGGAAGATGGCCCAAGTGCTTGGGCCTCTGTGTTCACATGGGAGACCCAGAAGAAACTCCTGGTTCTTGACTTTGGATCGGCCTAGCTCCAGCCGTTGTGGCATTTGGGAAGTGAACGAATGGAAGGCTCATCTCTCTTTCTCTCCCTCTCACTGTCTGTAACTCTGCCTCTCAAATAAATAAATAAAATCTTGAAAAAAATCTAATTAGAGGTAGAGGTGCACTTTTGGCATAATGATTCAGACCCCAGGTGGGGAATTGCATCCCATCTTGGAGTGCCTGGGTTTGAGTCCTGACTCTGCTCCCTGTTCTGGCTTCCTGCTTATGTACACCCTGGGAGGCAGCAGGTAATGGCTCAAAGAGTTGGGTCCCTGATACTCACATGGGAGATGCAGATTGAGTCTGGGCTCCTGGTTTTAGCTGGCCCAGCCCAATGAAAAGTTACATCCATAAGTTCCTGTTACGAAAATTGTCACTGTTGTGGGAGGGAATTGGGAGCCTTAAATCATATGGTTGAGGATCTTAGATGTTTACCCTGTGGTCTGAGCACTTGAGGCCTGGGTACATTTGTCTCCAAACTGTCAATGCATGTGAGGCATCAGCCTCAGCAAGCCCAGCTGCCCATGTTAAGTATGGCTGCCTTCATGCTTCCTTAGTCCTTCCTAATTCCTCAGTCCATCAGCGGGGGCCAGTGTCTTTAGCTCTCCTCCTGCTTTCAGCTCTGTTTGGGCATCTATTGTTTCTCATATTGCACGATGGTAGTCATGTGTGGTAAGTCCAGTTGTGAAGGTCTACAGGGATCTTAGGATAATTTAACCCCATATGCCCCTTTCCTCATGAGAAAAAGCAAGGTGGTGTAGTGTTCAGGGTGGCAACCAGAACTAGGCCTCATGTTTTCTCATTGCACATCCACTGCTCTTTCCTGCAAACTAAGCAAAGCTTTTTCTACTGAGTCATTTATTATATTACTGGCTATGACCTCAGGCTTTTTTTTTTTTTTCTTGCGTAGTTGTCCTTGGTCTTAGTATACAAACATCGTTCTCCTTCAGTTGTGCTAATGGACTCCAAGTGCCATTACTGCCCCATATCGTCTATCTTGGATTTGTTTTCTCTTTCTCTCTCTTTTTTTTGCAGATATGGGTGGAGGGTTGTTGTGACACACACCAACCTGTTCCAATTCAATTATTCCCCCTTAATATTTCACTCTTACTTATACCTAATCATTAATGAGCAAAATTAGCAAAAATTCTCACTCAAACACTTTCCCAGTATTTATGATCCATTATCTTTTTTTTAAAAAGGTTTATTTATTTATTTATTTGAGAGTTACACACAGAGAGAAGGAGAGGCAGAGAGAGAGAGAGAGAAAGAGAGTCTTCCATCCGCTGGTTTACTCCTCAACTGACCACAACGGCCGGAGCTGAGCCGATCTGAAGCCAGGAGCCAGGAGCTTCTTTTGCATCTCCCATGCAGGTGCAGGGACCCAAGGACTTGGGCCATCTTCTATTGCTTTCCCAGGCTACCGCAGAGAGCTGGATTGGAAGCGGAGCAGCCAGGACTTGAACCGGTGCCCATACTGGATGCTGGCACTGCAGGTGACAGCTTTACCTGCTGTGCCACAGCACTGGCCCCCCACTATCTTTAAAAGACCATAAGGACCCTCCCCCCATTTCTCCCAACATCTTCTGGCCATTGCTTTATGGGGGACCTTCTATTCTTGGCTATGGAATATCAGTGATGAATTCTATTGTAGAGTCTGTCTTTTTGTCCTTGTGGTTTACCTTGAAGGCATTCTTGTTATGGTGAGATTTTACAAGTATGAGACGCCAATTTACAGTTTGTTAGAGACAACTATTAGTATGAATTTAAATTAGGTCTACAAGCTTCCAGTCTATATTCTCCATTTTCTTTTCTTGTTTTGTTCAAATAGGAGCTAGGTTTTTTGAGTGAGAGGAAGGATAGAAGAAATAGGAGATTGAAAAGCCACATTTGATTTACTAGAGTTTGGTGCACAGTATCCATGGCCATAGATCAAGGGAATGTCATTGCTAGAATGGAACACATTTTTGTGCCTACTTTCTCCCTGCTAGCTGGGCTCTAGGACTCCTCCAGGGATTTAGACCTACAATTTCATCTTTTCCTAAGGTTCCAGAATATTCCAACATAGATTTCCTAGGTCAGATGAGTGGCTTCCCTGAGTCAAGACTGATAATGTTAACCCATAAAGAGGCTCTGCCCACCAGCAAGTCAAGAATGGAACAGAAATACCCAAGGCTGCAGCCTGGCTGGTGCCTAGAAGAGTCAAGTTCTAGGAATCAAGAGAAAGTTCAAATCAAGGGACAGTGGCCAAAGAAACACCTTAGTAATTGCCAAAGATATGTGTGTATAGGCATATCAGTGACAAATGAGAGCAGCCTGAACGGGCCATTTGCTGGATGGTGTATCAGAAAGCTGTTCACAGGAGGCTAATAGACATTATGCAAACCTCAGTCGGCGGTGTCTTCAAACTGTGTTATCTGTAGCTTTCCTATTATTTTGCATAATCCAAGTACCCAACTGACTCATCCATATTTTTATTTCTTCTCTACTTCTTTTATTCTTTCTGCATGACCCTTGGCCAATGAGTTGGTTAATCATGTCTGCTAAAACCCAATTGGGCAAAATAATGATGTGTCCACAACTCTGCTCCGGACCAAACAGGCCAGAGCCTCCTTCTATAGGTCTGCATACATTGTGTATATATATTTGCTGCAGGATTGGCTGCAAGCCTTTGATAACAAATAGAATAATACTGTTTATATTCACATGGGGGAAGACTTGACTATCAGAACTGAGCTCCTCACAGCATAATTACAACTTGCTGAGTGCTGTGGCTCCAGTGAACAATGAAGATATAATCAGGGCACCTATTTGTCCTCCTGGATTCCAGCTGCTAAAGCAATTTCTTTTTCACAGAACCGACAATTTTGCGGTTCTTGTGAAAAATCCACCATTTCCCCCCTGAAATCCTGTGAAATGGAGCTTGCCAGTGGAAACACTGTGAATGCAGCCTGGATCTTGCATCATCTCCATGAAATTAGGCAGATTATATTTCCAGCACTGCTATCCTGATTGCATGTTTGTTTAAAATGACAGTTGATGTTGTGTATCTCTTTCATTAGAGAGGCTCAGCGAACTTGACATTATTAACGAACTGCAGCACTTGCTGCACATAAACACTAATCCACAGAGACATCTCAGATAGTACTTGAAGAAAAATCAGCCCTTTTGGAGGTGAGGGACCAACAGAAAGATATTGGCCATATGCATAACTTGGCAGGTGTGTTATCGGCCATTCACAAATAAGTCATTTTCTATGAGGTCTGAACACTAAGATTCCAAGGGCAGATATATCTGGATTCAAGCACTTAATGTGGCCAGACCAGGTGGAAGGGAAACTGGGGCCTGCAGGAGGAGGAAGGAAGACAGGGAATGATGGATGGGCTTTCCTTTCTCTTGTGCTCTGAGCCCTGGCAGCATTAAGCATTGATGTCACATCACGAATCAGATACAGACAGGAATTACCCGCTTTGTAGTTTAGGTGTCTTGATTGCATAGGCACTCTGAAACCTTGATTTTAACTATAAGAGCTTGGTGGGCTGGGAGGCCTGGATATATGTTGGTGCTTTCTTATTGTGGGCTTTAAGGGTCTGTGTAGCCTGTTGCTCTTTGGGAATACTGCCTTTTCAGTACCTGGAAGTGCTGCCAAGGAGGTACCATGATGACCCTGTGATCAGGTTTCTGATGGCAGAAGAGTCTGGTGAGCCCTCAGGCAGATTCACCTGTGGCTTTTTCCCTCCTGGCCTGACCCCCTCGCCTTGCACTGATCCTCTGAAAACCTGCTTTGCTGACCGTGAAGCTATTCCAACAAGCCTCTGCTCCTGCTCACTTCTTGCCCTACCGTCTTCTGGTTCTACTCCTTCCTAGTCCACCCCATTCTGCTCCTGGTCTACACACTCCCCTCCCCTATTCCAGTCACATGTCCATCTATGGTGCTTCCTCCAAGGCTAAGACTGCTGGGATATGAAAAGTGGATCCAAAATGAACTCTTTGCTGCCCCCATGTGGTCCAATGGGGTTCCACACAGAACTATTTCTGGCACACACCTGCAATCCTCATTCCCAATTCTGTGTAGGAAATGGAACCAACAGCAGGGCATTAATGACTCTTGGGAGACAAAACGGATGGGAATGTAGGAGTAACACTATTCTAGGTCTATCAAAAATGAGAAACCACTTGGCATCTCAAAATCTTGGCCCTCTCCACCTTTTCTCTCTTTTTCTCTTCCCCACAAAAGTCATCCATTTCAGGTTGTTGATTTATCCTTATCCAGAACAGAGAACAGGAGAGTGTGGAAGGTGTTCTAGCCCAGACAAGCAAGGGCTTTTGAAAATATGCACCACATGGGGGCAGCAGAGAGTTTATTATAGCTCAGTGGACTTGAGGCAGGGCGGATTTAAACAAGGTTACATGGACCACACGGATGGCTCAAATGTGTACTTTACTGAACTGCCTAAAGTACTCATCCAAAGTCAGCATGGGACTAAGAAAGCTCAGTGGCATAGAAATTGTGTTACATTATCAGTGCATCCTGGAAATCTGTGAGTTCATTTTGGATCCACTTTTCATATCATCCATGTCAATAAAAGAGGGTGAAGCGTGGTCCCAATTTCCATCTAAAGTCTTGGGTTCATGGTCAATAGCCTTCAGATGTATTCTGACTTGGATAATAGATTATATCGTCACCCCACCCCTGGGTTCCTTTGTATCTTTAATTGTCTTAAATCCCAGATGAGTCCTGTAGTGGGAGAGGGTGTGGATGAATGGTCACAATGTTGAGGGAAATGATTTTAAGGTCTGAATGAAGATGGCTTTGGAAAATGAATTTGGAAAACAAAGACAGTTTAAAAAAACCAAGACTTTATAACAATGCTATATACCAAAGATAGAGAAGAAGTGACACAGAGTAGAAGGTTCCGGGAAACTGAATAAGATTCTCCGAGGTATCAGCAAATAACAGAAAGAGACGTTTACTGGATTTTGGCCCTTGGATGGGAAGGGTGCTATCACTGGCAGTAGGGTCTAGACATCACATTGTTCACTGACTGGGAACCTTTGACACATCCTCCTAGATTCACATCCCTTAGTCTTAAGGGTCTTTGTAGGTACAGGATCAAGCAGGCCCCTTGCCTCCTACAAATGGTAATTGTAGTAAAAGGAGCTAATTTTTATTGTTCTCTTAAAACAAGTCATTTTCTGAAGTGTATTGTGTTTATTAATTCATTAATTTTTTGTATCTACTGGATAAGGCTAATACTTTATAATTCTGTTTTGCAAATGGAAAACTGAGGCATTGAGGGGCTTAGTTAATTGTCCAAGTCACATAACCAATAAATGGGCAGATTTCAGAGTCAGGGCAAAGTGCTCTTGTGGGGATTGTTAATTTCTTAAACATGAGTTGAGTAGATATTTGATCAGATCGGGGAAACCCACCATCTGCCATAGGTCTTTTGTCTTTCTGGAAAAGCACCAAGCTGCAGTATATCAAAACTATACACAAACAAAAATCAATTGCTTGAGATTCCAACTCTGACCACAAAGTCAATAAGAATGACAAGGATAAATTTGTTCTTCCCTTAAGTGATCTTAGAGCACAAATGGAATGAAACTCAAATATGGAGACAGATGTCGAGGGACATTTGAAGACTGAAGGATAAAGAAGAAGAAATGTGAGAATCCAAAAAAGGGAGAGATGGTTATGGAAAGAAAAGAAATGGCAATAGGCTAATCCTCCACCTTGCGGTGCTGGCACCCCGGGTTCTGGTCCCGGTTGGGGCGCCGGATTCTGTCCCAGTTGCCCCTCTTCCAGTCCAGCTCTCTGCTGTGGCCCGGGAGTGCAGTGGAGGATGGTCCAAGTGCTTGGGCCCTGCACCCGCATGGGAGACCAGGAGAAGCACCTGGCTCCTGGCTTCGGATCAGCGAGGTGCGCTGGCCGCGGCGGTCATTGGAGGGTGAACCAACGGCAAAGGAAGACCTTTCTCTTTGTCTCTCTCTCTCACTGTCCACTCTGCCTGTCAAAGAAAGAAAGAAAGAAAGAAAGAAAGAAAGAAAGAAAGAAAGAAAGAAAGAAATGGGACAAATCAGTAGAGAGGATGAAAATTACCAGAAAAAACTATGAAGTATTCTCCTTCCCTAAAAATTGTGTATGAGTTTTTACTGTTTTTCTATCGCTTTTCTTGGATGTCTAGGGTAGAACAAGAAAAAGTGACAACTGCTAGTTGTTCTGTGACACTTGTCAGAGGTGGGCAGAGGGAAGATTATAGTCCTATAGAAAAGGGTGCAGGATCAATGCACTTAGGGCAAGTAACAATGCTGCTGCAGATAAGATAATAATAACAGCAACAACTAATTTTTACTGAGCTTTTAACATACATCAGACCATTTCTGAAATGTATTATGTTTATTAATTCATTTAATTTTTATAACTACTCTATTATGCACATCCTGTTATTATTCTGATTTTGTAAGTGGGAAACTGAGATATACAATGGCCAAGTTGATTGCCCAAGTCATATAACCAGTAAATGGCAGATTTCAGATTTGGGATGAATGGGAATTCTGATGAAAGAAAATTATTAAAGATCTATTTATTTATTTGAAAGGTAGCATGACACAGAGAGAAGGAGACATGGAGAGTGAGAGAGAGAGAGAGATCTTCCATCTTGTGGTTCACTCTTCAAATGGCCACAACAGTCAGGGATGGTTGAAGCTGTAGCCAAAAGCTAGAAATTCCATCTGGATCTTCCACATGGGTGGCAGGAGCTCATGTACTTGAGCAATCATTTGCTGCTTGCCGGGTGCATTAACATGGAGCTGGATTGGAAGTGGAACAGTCGGGATTTGAACCAGCACTCCAATATGGGTAGTGGGCCTCCCAAACAGTGGCTTAACCTACTATGCCACAA
The DNA here is from genome assembly GCF_964237555.1 of Oryctolagus cuniculus. Lineage (NCBI taxonomy): Eukaryota > Metazoa > Chordata > Mammalia > Lagomorpha > Leporidae > Oryctolagus > Oryctolagus cuniculus. The sequence goes on from NC_091432.1 coordinate 124,929,118, forward strand.
TGCCTAACCTGAGAGCAAATTCTTGACAACATCCAGGATTCAATGCATGGAGTTGGCAGCGTTGCAGACAATTATCTGTATTCAACCAGAAACAAGGGCACTTTAATTGCATATGTTTATGCAGGGAAGAAAAGCAAATGTCTAAGACTGTGAATGAGGTAAATGAGTTTGCAGATCTACACCTCCCAAGATATACTGGAGGTTACCAGTCTATTAATATTCATTATATATATATATATGTTTCATAAGGAACTTGTTTTATAACTATCATAGCTTTTCTATAGGTGTACTTGCCTGGTGTTTTAGCACTGGGTTTGGGGATATGGAGGGTAGGTAAGATGAAATTATCTGGAGATGGTGTGCAAAAGACAACGTAAACAATGTGTGTGAAAGACAACATAAACTCTTACGGAGAAGAACCTGTGTCTTACAGAATGGAGGAAATTCACCAAGCTTCGGTAGCCAGAGCACAGAGCAAGACCAGGGTGCCGAGTTACAGGGAGATTTGCTGAAGTTAAGCCGATCACTCTTATTCTGATTTTCTACTGCCTTTGTTTATCACATATAAAACAATTCTCCTGAGGCATTTCTTCTCTCACAGAGATTATAATTTATCTTGGAAGACTGGATCTCCATAAAAAGGTATATCTAATGTCTAATCCAAGTAGACTGCAGATACTACAAAGTTGAGGTCTGTATATAAAGGAAATCCAGCTAAAAACGTTTGACCAAGAAGACACTGATGGTTGTACAGAGCAAGGGGTTCAGCAGAATGCTGCGACCATGTTGGTTAACTTTTTGGTTCAAAGTTACACCCCAGCAAACATGAGCCGCTTCTCTGTGAGTGCCTTGACCTTCTCCTCATGTTTCTAAGATGGCTGCTGCAGTTCCAGGGATTACAAATGATGACACTATCTAGAATCCAAAAGGAAATACTTGTGTCTTTGTTTCCTTTTTTTTTTTTTAAGAACCAGTGAGACCTTCCGAGAAGTCTTTCATGTTTGCCTCATGCCTTACATGCCCAGGACTAAACTGATAAATTACAAGAGCCATGGTAGGCAAAACTGATGTGCCTTAGTATGAATCAAGACAATGGCACCCAACTGTACTGGTAGCTGTTTTCCAACTCACATCCACAAGCTCATTGTAAAGAAAAATGCCTGCTCCACTTAAAAATGCCCTTGACGAAAGAGTAGCGGTTACTCACTTCTTTAAATCTTTGTTCTTACATACGTGTCTTTTTAATATTCTGTGTGGCACAGGGTAAATTACACAATAGGCACTTAGGGTGTATTCTGAAGGATGATGGTTGTCTGATTGTCCCGAGACAAAATACTTCCGTAATTGTTTGGGTTGTGAGCTGAGACATCTGCTGTTTTCACAGAATACAATTTTTACGTGATAGAACAACAGAGAAAACAGTCATTCAGTTGGGTGTTTTCCCTAAAATGAATGAAATGAATCACTTCAAGAAAAACAAAGAGGGGCCAGCATTGTGGCACAGCGTAGGAGCACTAGTTCAAGTCTCAACTTCTCCAATTTTGATCCAGCTCCCTGCTAATGTGCCTGGGAAAGTAGCGGAAGACAGCCCAAGTGCTTAGGGCTTGCCACCCAGGTGAGAGACCTAAATGGAGTTTCTGCCTCCTGGGTTTGATCTGGAAAACTCCAGCCATTTGCTGCTATTTGGGGAATGAACCAATGGATGGAAGATCTCTCTCTCTCTCTCTGCAACTCTGCCTTTCAAATAAGTAAATACATCTTTTTAAAAAGGAAAAAAAAAAAGAAGGGCTGGCACTGTAGAGAGGAAGGCTAAACCTCCACCTACAGTGCTGGCATCCCATATGGGCGCTGGTTCAAGTCCTGGCTGCTCCACTTCTGATCCAGCTCCCTGCTAATGCCTAGGTAATCAGTGGAAGATGGCCCAAGTTATTGGACCCCTGCACCAATGTGAGAGATCTGGAGGAAGCTCCTGGCTCCTGACTTTGGCCTGCAGTCATTTAGGGAGTGAACCAGCAGATGGAAGATTCTCTCTCTCTCTCTCTCTTTCTTCCCCCACCACATCTCTCTGTATCTCTGTCTTTCAAATGAATGAATAAATCTTAAAAAAAAAAAGAAAAAAGAGAAGCAAGTAAAAGTATTTGTTGTCAGTAGTAAAATTTGAACTTTTAAATGAAAATTAGAATTTTGAAAAACTTGTGTGTGTCAGCTTGACTTTTATCAATGCTTAAAGGTTTTCCTGATTAAATTAGTGGTGATGTTAACAAATGTGGTGTTTTGATATTATTTAGTGAAACAAATCAACATTTGGAAAATCTGCATAATTTAGTCAACCAACATTTTTCAAATGACCAAAGCATGCTGTTATAACATCATACATGAGTAAATGATACACTCAAGGAACAAGATAAATCAGCGGATTTTAGTGCAATAGAATATGAAAAGGTGATTAATGTGGTCGAGTATTCCAGTTTCAGGTGAGCTAACCCACTACTTGCCAAGTTTTAGAATATCAAAGAAGACTATCTACAATTATCTGAAAAGGAAATACTCTTCTCTCTCTCTTTAAAAATTACATACCTGTGTAATTAAATACTAGGTTTTCTTCATATACTTTAACCAAAACAAATATTACAACAGATTGGAGAAGCAGAATGGGGATCCAGCTGTCTTCTATTAAGCCACTGATTAAAGAAGCTCACAAAAGTGTAAACTAATGCCACTTGTCTCATCAAACTGTTTTGGAACATCTAATTATTTTTCATTAAAAATATGTTATTTATGTTAACATGTAGTGGGTTTATTATTGTTGCTAAAAAATGAATGTAGAAATATTTTAAATGTGGCTCAATCTTCAGTTTTAATACAGATAAACAGGTGTAACTCACCTAAGGAAAAGCTCAGTAATTCAGAAGAGTTTAGGGGGGGTCTTGAGACCAAAGATTTGGGAAGAAACAAGACTTAGGGCCTGGTGCTGCGGCATACCTAGTAAAGCTGCTGTCTGTGGTGCCGGTATCCCTTATGGATGCTGGTTTGGGTCCTGGCTGCTCCACTTCCGATCTGTTAATGTGCCTGGGAAAACAGCAGAACATGGCCCAAGTGCTTGAGCCCTGGCACCTGCATGGGAGACCCAGAGGAAGCTCCTGGCTCCTGGCTTCAGATTGGCCCAGCTCTGCCCTTGCAGCCATTTGAGAAGTGAACCAGTGGGTGGAAGAACTCTCTCTCTGTCTCTCTCTCTCTCTGTCTCTGTCACTTTCTCTCTCTAAACTCTGCCTACACACACACACACACACACACTCATAAAAGAAACAAAACTTACCCTTTGGCCTAGGAAGGACTTGTATACCCTGAGGCACTTGGTGACCTGAATCCTGATCCAATTAGAGATTCTGTTAGGAAGGGGCAAATGGCGGTTGGGAGGCCACTAGTTTGTCACTAGACAAAGAATGGCGATGGCAAGGATCAACTACTGCTCTTCTAGAACAGACCTCAGGCCAGGTGAGGAGGAAATAGGACCATGAATAGGATGACCATGGCTCCTTCTCTTTCTCCCTCTTTTGTTTGACAAAAAGAGAAACTCAGACAATGCATTAGTCAAGGAGGGCAAGCATCCGTGTAGGAGACATATACACAGTATATGCATCCCTGGAAAGGCTGTCAAAATCACTTTATCTCAAACTTTATTTCTTTTAACATTGAATAATTTTTCATTTTCCTGGGATATATAGTTATAGACATGCGTATACATCCAGGCATGTTGCATTATAGGCACAGATTTTTCTGAAAGCTACTTTCTAATAGATTCTGGAATATATGAGGGCATTTCAGAAAGTCTGTGGCAAAAATGGAATTAAAAGTATGAGTTCATTTTGGTATAAAATTTAAAAAAAATCTTGGGCCAGCATTGTGGCACAGCAGATTAAATAATTAAAAACCTTGGATGCCAGCATCCCATATTAGATCGTTGGTTTGAGTCCCTGCTGCTCTGCTTTGTCCAGCTTCCTGCTAATGCATCTGGAAAGGAAGCAGAAGATGGCCCAAGAATTTGAGCCCCTGCCACTCACACGGGAGACCTGGACGATGAAGTTTCCTGGTTCCTGGCTTCAGCCTTGCCCAGCCCTGACCATCATAGCCATTTGGGGAGTGAACCAGAGGATGGAAGATTCTCTCTCTCCCCCTCCCTTTCTTCTCTTTCTGTCACTCTGCCTTTCAAATAAGTTATGTAAATCTTTTAAAAAAAGTTGAAATTCACACAGAGCTTTTCCATATTATACATATTTCATGTATTATAAAAAACATTTTGGCAACAGAATAAACCCATTCTTTTAATTCATTTCCATGAACTTCTTAAAGAACTCTCTCATAGGCATTGTACACAATCTATGAACATCTGTGCAAAGCTTTGAAGTTATGTTCTGTTTTAATGTTTTGTGTTATTTATTTTTTTCTTTTGGAGGCTGCTGAAAAGAGGAAAGAAAATAAGATTAAATTGTATACTGTATTACTAAGATAAAGATAAGATTGCAAATATTAGCATTTTCTTAAAAAGACATGAATCTCCTAACTTGACAACCACAGGTATTATTATGGGCCAAAGGTATAGGATCCAACTTTTATGGCAATAAATAAACAAGATGATAATTGACACAACACAAAGCCACCCACGGACTCTTCCCATCCTGTTATCTCTAGGTCATTGTCATTTCCTTAACCTACTGTTATGTCCACACTCAGAAAAAAGAAGGGAGAGCCTAAGGGTCATTTCTCGGATCCTAAGCTAGTAGCAATACTTGCTAATATGATATCTTGTTTGACTTCGCATTCCCAGGTATGATGCATACATATTAGGGCTTAGTCAGTGTTTGTTCCATCAACCCATACTTCTAAGGACAATTGAGAGCAGGAGCTATTTCACAGTACTAGAGGGACAGGGATGAGTCCCAGCCAGGGTGGAATGGAGCACAGCTTGGCATCAGGTTTCCCAGGAAACTGAGACCTGCTTTGGAGAGTCCCATGGAGCTAGAATCCAGGGAACTTTAGCCACCTGCAGCCATGTTGATCTTGCTGCTTTCCTCCTGATTCTGAGACTGTCTTTTCTCTCTTGCTCCCTCCAATGATTCTCCTGTCCCTTCTGAGATTTCTTCAGCTTCTCCGGGTCCCTGGCTATGCGAATCTAGATTCTCATTTTGCTCCTGGTTCCGTCTTACTCTCTTGCTTTTGCATATGCTGTTCTCTGGACCTGAAGTATCCTCCTGTTTCCCATTTGTCAAACTCCTATTCATCCCTCAGGATCCAGATACAAATTTGCATGTTTTGTGATGGTTTTTCTGGGTTTCCCATGAAGAATGATCTCTTTTCCCCAAGAGCTTTTTATTTACATCTATTCTATATTCTTCTGACAGTGGACCAAGTTTTAGTGGGTCCATGGTTCCTGGACTGAGCTGGCGATTCCTAAGGCAAGGGCTTTCTCATAATTGTTAGTGACCTTGCAGCTCTTTGAGAAACAATGGTTCATGGTGTACACTTCATTAATGTTCAGGATTCAGCAAAGAGTGTCAGGTTGGAATCTCTGGGTGCCTTTTCTAACCAAGCCTTCCCTTTGGCACAGTTCACCCCACTGATTCATCCCCCATACTTTTCTCCACTCTTCTTTTCCATCAACATGAAGCTCATGCCTCTCATTTGGTGTTTAGACATCCCACTTCTCTCCCAAGGTGCAGCCCCTGAACAATCAGTCTCCATATTAGAATTCACAGCCATTGCCATTTAGCATAAGTTTGCACGAGACAGTTCTTTGTGCATACTAAATAGTTATCCATGTAGGTACGCTTGATGGAGGATGTTTCTCAAACAATGAATCAATTAACCTACTGACCAGGATGCGTTGAGTCCCTACAAAATGCCTAACACTTGCAACATGACAAGGAGTGGGAGCAAGTGGATGAAATTAGTTTAGATTTTTATGAAATTGCCAATAACTGACCTAACAAAAATCATTTTTTAAGAAGATTTTATATAGTGTGAGTTGGACATACTGCAAAAGCAGAGACTGAGAAGAGGGGAATGTGACTAGCATTCACAAGGATGAATAACGTGGATGACACAAGGAGAATAACATGATATTGCAGGGGTTGTTAGAAGGCGAGGCAGCAGAGCCTGCCTTGAGCTGGAGAGTGGGTGACAGTTTTCAGCTCGGGGATATCGTCCCCAAGTGCTGGAGAACAGAGTAAGCCCTGCACTTGGATTGGATTGGCACGAAGAGATTGGAGGGTTTGTGCTGGATGGAGCCTGCAGCGAGTAGGGTCCTATGGAAGAATAGGCCCAGATGTTGTGAGGCAGTCAAGTACAAGCCTGTGGACACCTTGTTAATGTGGCCGTTACAGGTTTACAACTGGCTGGCAATCCCACAAAGTCTATTTCATGGCAATAGCAATGTCCTAGACTCATGTAGAACACTCCTTTGCCCAATAAGTTCTCCTTTTAAGATATTTTTTCCCATCCAAGGATATCCATTCACAATGAAGATGAGGATGAGGTCAATAGTATTTCCTCCAAAGACTGGTCTCCCACAAACAAGGGTCAGGGGAAGCACCTTGTTCTGCTTAACATTTTGATAGGGTCTTTCAAGGCAGGTCCCAGCTCTGCTCAGGGCCCTGGAGGTGCATTCTTGGCACTCACATCTTGGGGCAGATGTCTTGGTGCTCAGCTTCCTGAGGCAAAAGGGCTCTACAGAATGCCATTTCCTGCCTAGGACTCAGCTCCCAAGGCTTGTGGCCACTCAGAATCACAGGGCAGAGGTCCATGGTGTACACTGTCTGCTTTTTTGTAAAGTACTGGGATTTTACATGCAGCTCATAGACTGAAGGGAACATGACTCCAGCAATGATCTGCATGGATTATCTGAGACCACTGGGGCAAAATTAATGGGTCTATTGCAACATCAGCACTGTTGAGTTGAGTCATAGCCTGTTGAAAACCCTTAGGTAAACTCAGATCATGTTTTTTTTTTTTTTTTTTTTTTTTTTGACAGGTACAGCTGAGAGAGGCCTGCACGGTGGCCTCCCCCATGCCCTAAGGACATACACCTATTATCCTTGCCAAGGGCCATGGGAATGACCCACAGAGGGGCAGAGGAGGCTGAGGCACCCATGGGTGTCTCAGGTTAGGGAGGGGCATGAACATGGCTGTCTGATTCTCAGACATGTCAGCAGCTGTGAGCACAGGGCTGAGGGATCCATCCTTGTCTGGGGAAGAGGAACCCAGCACCTTTGCAGGCTTAACAGCAGTCTGAAAGGGAGGTCTCCCCTGCTGGGCAGCCCCTAGGACAATGTGCTGTCCTGTAGGGCCAGCAGGGGAGCCTGGGCTTCCTCAAATCATGTTCTAAAGGAAGTCAGTAACTTCAGAACCCTTAATGGACAATCCAGTCTAACCACCACCCATGGCATTGTTGCCACATGAAAACCCAGGTTTCCTTTAGTGCAACCTTGGGCAAGGGAGGGAGGCTTCAACATTTCTCTTTACATGGAGCCCTAGGAATGGGACTAGGGGAAGCCCAGACTTTTCCTCTTGTCCCTGTGCACCTGTCTCTATAGCCTCCTTTCATTTTCAAAGGGTTCCAGTTTGGACAATGTAATATCCATATATGAAATATCTGATTACTCAAATGACCCTAATTATGATACTAAGAGTTGTAACAGGGGAGGAAGGGGGAGAGGGTGCTGGGGAGAATTTTGTGGTCCAAGGAATATGTGTATGGGGTGGTTGAGATGGGCAGCCGATTGGCTGACTGCAAACCCTGCAGATCTCCTGTGACCAAGCCAGGAAATGTTTCTAAGGAAGCAATCTGTGTGAGGAATACAACGAGGGCTGATTTCAGCTTCAGGAAAAGTTTCCAAAGAGAAAAGGAGGACAAAAACGAACGGGGAAGTCCTGACACGCACAGCTGAAAGGTAGCTTAATGAGCCCGTGCGTCTATGGCCATCGGAGCATCTCCCTTCTTGTATTTAAGAAGAGGCAGTGTGTTTTATTTGCTGAAAACTCTGATGACCACAGGAAGGGATCAGTTGCAGCCAGCTTCTCAGGGTTCCCGTTTGGCAGGCTGCTGCCTTCTCGTCTGGAGCTGTTTCCCGCTGAACAGAAAATGGCTGTGAACTGTCAGCTTGGGAGAGGGCTGCTGGGCCTCCCCAGCCCGGAGTTCCTTGTCCTGGGGGTTTATTCTGTGCAGAACAATCCTATCCCTTCCGCCAGAGATTCCCCCTGCTGTCAATAGGGGTTATCAGATAAATAAACCCACAAATAATTGCCTCCACTGACTACTCCACTTCCCAGACAAGCTAATCCCCCAAGGAGGGGAGGCAAAAAAAAAAAAAAAAAAAAAGCTAATGAAGCACACAGAGAGCAGAACCTCTCTCTCGTAGAAAGTTCTGGGTGGCACCAGCCTCTCTATGAGATGTTAAGTCAACAGGGCACTGGGGTGGGAGCGGAATTTCTGGCTGCAAACTCTACTGAGGAAGTCAGGGTGTGGGGGAAGGAGGGAAGAGCACAATCGGCTTTGTACCCTGCGCGCCTCGTAAAATGAATGATCAAAAGTAAATTACAGACTTGCAAATGGGTGGTTAACGATGGAGACAATATGAGTGCAGAGAGAAGCTCATCAAAACACACTGGGCAGGAGTGGAAGAGCGCAGGGCTGCATACAAATGACATCGTATAAAGCGCAGCATCAAAGCCAACGGCCCCCGGTGGAGGGCTGGGTCAGCCCCACACCTGTCGGGCGGGCGAGGGGGATGTGCTGCGCCTGCTTCTTTCAAAGGAGGAGGAGATGAAGGGACTGCATGGAGGGAAGGAAGACGAGGCGCGACAAGGGCCCCGGGAAGCTGAAGAGAACAGCCTTGTCTTCCCTAGACACTGAGGGGTGGGGTCAGCAGACAGAGGGACAGGGGACAGGGCTGGGGAGCTATTCTTAGCTGAAGCTGGGGAGGGGAGGAGAGGCTGAGGGAGAGCGGCTTGTTCTTTGCAGCAATCGCCAGCCTTTTGACCCACGCGTGCCCTGTGCTGCACAAGTCATAAAAGGGGTGAGGCTGGGGTCAGGGAGCCCCACGTTCACTTGTGATCCCTGCAATGGCCCCTCTGCTGCCTCATTCTTCAGCTGTTGCTCATCCCCTGGAACTGAAAAAAAAAAAGGCCTGGAAAACTCAGGTCTGGGGGGGAGGTGTTTTAATGGGAAGGAGGGTATGGAGGCAGAACGGAGCTTTCCCAGGGGTTCAGGGGCCACCCCATGCTCCGAGCAGGGATGCCATACAGTTGCATCTCACTGTTGGTGTGGAGAAGAGTCTGAGTGGGCTGCTCCCAGGAACGCAGGTTCCGTTGCACCCCAAAAGGCATCTCTACTTATCAGACCATAGTTAATCACAACAGAGAGTGTGAACCCCTCAGATGGACCAGGCCTTATGCTGGTTTACTGTACAGTCAGAGAGACAGATATGCAAACAGATACCTGCAAGAATGATTGTGTTTTCACAGAAGAACTGCACGATGCACTCTTTCTGGAGGAAAAGGAAACTAACTCTGAGAGCTGTGAGAGGTGGTACAGAGACGGGGACAGCAGATCCAGGCCTCCAAGTGCCGTGCAGAGGATGCGGTGTGAGTGCAGACAGAGAGGCCAGAAGGAACGTGATGTGTTTAGATTGTGCCAAGCAGCGCACAGTGACCTGGGCACAGAGATGATCTGGCAAATTAGGCTGTGGGTCACTTGGCATAGGGGTGAGGGGAGTCTTTAAGTTATGCTGGAGAGACTGGACTTTATCCTATAGGGCAGCCACCTGAGGTTGCTAAGCAGAGGAAGGACACAATGCAATCTGCTTTTGGAAGGTCCTTCCTGGCAGCTGGGCGAGATGCACACACAGAGAGATGCCTGGGGACATCTGTACTGTGGCCGTTGGGTACATCTGCTGTGCCAGGTGCCTACCTGCGTTTGGACAAGGGACGAGGAGCAGCAGGTGGGAGCATGGGAGGAGCAGAATTGGCAGGGGCTAGCAACGGGCATTAGACTTCTCTGTCCCCCATGGGGAAGAGCCACCTGCTCCATGTAGGTTTGAGCCAAGCCACACAGTAGGCTGCTTTGCTACCTGCCCTTTATGCTTAGGGGGTAAATGCCCAACACAAAGAACATACAAGTGCAGAGCCTAGGAGAGCTACATGTAACTCAGTGCACCAGTATTTGGCATCTGCCCAGAAATTGCCTTGAGAAGTCAGAAAGTCCAGAAGCTTTCCAATAGGTTGACTCTCTGACAAATTAGCAAAGACAGCCAGGATGGTCTCTTTGCTCCCCTGAGCTCTTCAGTGAGCCATTTGCCCTGGTTTGATTCTCCCGTGTGGACATCTGCAAGGGGTGTTGGGAATGGAATGCTCTTGCTCTCTCCAGCCCTGGTATTTAATTGAATCCCATTGATCCTGCAGGTCACAGCCGAAGCATCCCTTCTGCGGAAAGCTGTGTCTCAGCTCTGCGGACTGGACGTGGCTTTTTTTTT